>NW_005187580.1:927259-932907 GCF_000239375.1 Pundamilia nyererei
GGATTCAAGCTGATCTTAACTCAGATTTTAGTCGATTTGTTTCTTGTAAATAGAAGTAGCTATACACTAGTACAAAACCTTTGCACCTTTTAAATGTGGCTTTTTTTTGTTTGTTTATGACTCTCCTGTCTGTTAACAGTGGGTTTTGCTGTGTTTTTGTCAAGGGGAAAGCTGTTTGAATAAATCATCTTGGTCTCTAGGAACATATGAAGTGAATTTTTCACATCAGTCCTTAAAAATAACATTTTTGACAGATAATCAATAGCTGATAATCAGTCATATTTCTTACTGAAAAGTGATAAAGACACTCTTTTTTTTCTTGTGGACATATATATATTTTTTGGTGATCTAATACTAAGGTAATCTTGTTTTGTTGTCTCTCCACAGCATCCAGCAGGCCATGGACACCGTGTGTGGCCACTAAAAGGATTTCTGTGAAACCATCAAAGCCTCTCGTTCTTCCGCTTGAGAAGCTGCGAAAACTGAGCTTCTCTTTGCACCACTTGGGAATCAGTCGGATGTGGAGCTGACCTTATTGTCTTATGAGCACACTATAAATTTTAAAGTCGTTTTTGATTTTACTGATTTTTCTTTTATGATGACTTCACAGTGAAGAGCGTGCGAGACTTTTTATTGCTACCCGTTTTGTTTTTAGAACAAAATACACAATTATAATATGGACTGCAAATAAAATTGTTTGCTAAGCTTTATTTGTGGTATTGCCAAGGGCAGACCACTAAACAATGAATGTTAAGCCTCAAGAGACTTTTTTTGTGACACTGCTGGGAATAAAATCCGATGGAGCCAAGGTGACATGCTTTCTGGATGATATTTCTAATAGCTGCTGTTTACTGTTTCAGCAGCTAACCTCAGAAGGATTTCTTTTCCAGATAATTCTGCATTTCCTATGATCAGAAACCTTTAAGTTTGCACACCACTGTGTGATAGATACATAAATACACCCATATCCTCTGGCTGTGAACTGCTGTGAGCTTTAACAGGATTTTGGACTCCCTGTGATCTTGATTTTTAAAAGCTGATAGTTTATTACAGGATACCAATGAGCCCAAGAGCAGGTCTATATTTACAGAAACAGAACAGAGACTGTGGGGTCATCAGAGATCAGGTGAAGGGCTTGAGATTGATCAATTAAAAACAAACTTGGTTATACTACAGCATTGGGGCTATTAGTGTCATTGATTTATGTAAATTCCTTTAAAAACATTTTAAAGGAATTTCCTCATTTTCCACTGCAGAAAGAAATCTAAATAAAGTAAAAATGCACTCACTAAGCATTGCTAATACTGGCTTTGACTCTTTTTTTTTTTTTTTTTTTTTTTTTTTGCCTTCAGAGCTGTTTTAATTCTTCATGGCACAGATTTATTAAGGTAGTGGAAGCAAACTTCAGAGACTTTGGTCCATATTGTCATGATAAAATCACATAGTTGCTGCAGATGTCAGCTGCACACCTGTAATGCAAATCTGTTGTTTTAAAATGTCCCAAAGATTCTCTGTTGGATTGAGATATAGTGACTGTGGACGCCATTTGAGTAAACTGTTTTCAAGGAACCAGTTTCAGATGATTTGAGCTTTATGACATGTTACCCTGCTGGAAGCAGCTATCACAAGATGGGTAAACACTGTGCTGAACTGGTACTAAGAGGGCCAAAGATTGCTGAGAAAAACTCCCTCACACCACGACCAGAAGGCTAAACTGTCAGTTCAAGGCAGAATGGATCAGCTTTCATGTTCACGCCAAATTCTGACCTTGCCATCTGAATGTCGCTCTCATTAGACAAGACAATGTTTCTCCAATCTTTTGCTGTCCAGTTTTGGTGAGCCTGTGGGACTTTCAGTCTAAGTTTTCCATTCTAGTAGTAGACTTTTGGCCATTCTCCTTTAACTTCTGACATCAACAAAGAGTTTTCACATGCACAGCTGACAGTCAATGGATATTTTCTGTTATTTGGACTTTTCTCTGTAAACTTCAGACATGGTTGTGTGAGAAAATCCCAGCCGATCAGCAGTTTCTGAAATACTCAAACCAGCCCATCTGGTACCAACCATACCACTTTCAAATTCACCTAATTTACCTTCTTTCCCATTTTGAAGCTCAGTTTGAACAGTTTGAGCAGGTCATCTTGACCATATATGCCTACAAGCACTGAGTTGAGGCCATGAGATTGGCTGCTTAGTGATTTTGCCTAAAAAACAAACAGTCGAACACTTGAACCTAATGAAGTCACATTTCCTTTACTATTTTTTGTCTCTCCAGAGTTCAGTGGAGACTGTTGTTATAAATATCAGTGCTTTTTAAGTCTAGTTGACAAGTTCTCATTTTGAGAAGAATTTTTGAACCTATGTATATATATTTAAACATATGTTTAAACTGTGATAATTTAAAAATTATAATTTAGAAAACGAAAGAGATGGATTCCAGGAAGAAGAGAGCTTATTACCTCAAATTAGGAAGAGCTAATTACCTTCCAGTTAGCTCCTCCGGAAGTGCTGTTTATTGTTATTTATTGATATTATTTATAACACATCAAAGATAATGTCATTCTAAGTATACTTTGAGTTTTGAACATAACACGAAACCCTTAAAACTGCATGAACTAGTGTGACGGAAAAACTATAAAATTGCTCCATCTAGTGGTGAAATCTTTACTTACATGTTAAAAATAAAATTATACTCTGTTTGGGTTCTTTAATTTTTGACTGACTACATTTCTCAGCCCCCGTATTTGTTGTTATTGACATGCTTGTGTGAAACCCTTGTGTCACTTACGGCTTTCTTTTGCGTGGAAATTTGAAAAATAAGGGGCAGCAGTTTATTTAAAGATGTGCAAACATTCGTGGAAATACAGTAAATCAGGCAGAGTTTTAACGAGATTAAACTTCAATATTCGGTATGACCACCTTTATTCTTCATAACAGCCTGAACCGTCTTAGGCAAGCTTTTTGTAATTTCTTTAAGTAGTCTTCAGGATGAATAGTTCTCCAGGCCTCTTGAAGGACACCCAAACCTCTGCTTTTGTTCTCTATTCTGCGTCAAGATGATGATTCCACCCATTTTGATAAGATCTTCATGACCGCTGGATGAAATGCATTCCAGACATGTGCTGGAGATAGTTTTTTTTTTTTTAGGGCAGACAAATCTTCAGGTTCACCTTACTTACTCAAAGGTAGATCTGTAGTCGTGAGTCATCCTTTCTCATATGCACACTCTCAATACAACCATAACAGACAACACTTGCACATAATACACACACACGCAATCACTCTTTATTTATCCTCCAGTTGTCCAATTTCTTGAGATTTGCTAAGTTTTTAGAATCGCCTTGTTGGTGCAAACCTTTTTTTCTCTCTCCCCCCTCCCCCTTACAGTTGGTTAATTCAGGATTTTTCATTCAGCTAAGGAGCAGGAACAAATTATGTGTTTTTGTGACAGGCTGATGATTACAAAGTGGCAAAAGAAAAAATTAAAACAGTTTCTGTTGTCTGTTATGTGTAGACATAACACTGGTTCATTTCTTCTTTTTATGCTTGAATGATTCCCAGGTCAATGTTATGTGCGTAACACAAAACTTAGAAGAACATCTGGATCCTTGGTAGCAAAACTGAAAGAAATGGTGGTTGAATCCTTCATTTTGAACAGCAGTGTGTCTCTGTATAAGCTCTGCATTGGAATTACCATCAGTATGTATGTACATGTCTATTTATTTATTTGTTATTTGTGGGAGATATAAAAAACCCCAATTTGATTTATGAAGAATGCCCAGGTTTGTGGGTACTGACCTGAAAAATCGGACTTCTTCTTTTCAGGCCTCTTAAATTTTTGATTTGATAGCTTTAAATTTAAAGTAAGGTATTCAAAATTTCATCATACAAAAAAGTATGTGGAAGTATGTTGAAAAGTTCAAATTTTGAGAAACGTAACTTGAAATTATTTTCTTCTTCTTCTTCTTCTTCGTATTATTATTAGTATTATTATTATTAGTAGTAGTAGTAGTATCATTATTATTTGTTTGTTTTAATTTTATGAGCCATAGTGAACTTTGTTTAAAAATGGTATAGTATAATGTATAATGGAAGTGATATCCACTTTGCGTGTGTTTATCTGGAACTGTTAAAAGTTGAAACTATTTTTATTTTTATCTATTTATTTACTAGTTCTTACTTCAGCCAGAAAATAAACCTGTCGACATTTTCCACAAATTATACAATTTTTAAAAGCATTTATATATCCAGCTCTGTCCTGTCCATTATTAGTTTTAATTATAATTGTTAAGCTTTAAAACTGTAATTATTGTTTATACACCGCTGTGTATAAACACACAGCGGTGTATAAACACATCGCCGTTTTTGACATTTTTAGGCAGGCATCAAGTCTGCCACCTAACCCCGGTGAGAACGGCCCAACGGGGAGGCGGCCTCCCTAACCCCGCCTCCTCCATAAACCAGGAAGATAACCTCACCGAAACCCGTCTTGGTAACGTCAAAACGTCGCTGTGTGCCGGAGAAAAGCAGTAGCAGCAGACAGACTTACAGCTGCGTTACATCGGCAGGAAGATAAACAGTAGATTTCTAGATTCAACACCAGCTGCGTTCCTTTTAACCGAACATAGCAGCCTTTTTAGCTCGGTTAGTTAGCTTGTTTGCTAACTTTAATAGAGACTCTTGGAGAGCTTGCGCAAGACGCCTTAGCGAATCATCTCGACCTCCGTTAACATCTCACCATGGGATCCAGAGCGTCCAGATTACTCAGAGAAGAGGAAATTGAAGAAATTAAGAAGGAAACTGGCTGTAAGTTGAGCTCAGAGTTTAGAGTTTAGTCCTTGTGTGAAGACAAAACCTCTTGGACATTAGCTAGTTGATTGCTGTACTCTCATATTGAGATGCCTTTGGCTGAATGCTTTTTCTGATTGAGGCTGTACTCATTAACTCTCTATATTTTGCTAGTTTAATCTGTTGCATTATATCGGTGAGGGGTTATTGTGGATTCAGTTGTGTATCAGCTATCTTTGGCTCATCTGATAGTCAAAATCTTTGTCGCCGCAGTTTCCCACAGTCAGATCACTCGCCTGTACAGCCGTTTCACCAGCCTGGATAAAGGGGAAAACGGCACCCTCAGGTGAGCAAAAACATAAACAGGAGCCACAAGCTGCACCTCATTTGTTTTGTTCCTTTACCAGCCCATACTACAAGGACACCGTTATAGAGGTCACCTAAGCAGTTAAGTTTTCTGGTTGACTTGAGAATGAGTCATAAAAAAAACACACCTCCAAGGGTATTTAAATTGAGAAAATCTTACAGTGTGTATATTTTTTGTTTTTTTTT
The DNA here is from genome assembly GCF_000239375.1 of Pundamilia nyererei. NCBI lineage: Eukaryota > Metazoa > Chordata > Actinopteri > Cichliformes > Cichlidae > Pundamilia > Pundamilia nyererei. Next base: position 932,600 of record NW_005187580.1, read on the forward strand.
GTTTTACCAAATTTGCCTCTCTGAATGTGGTATTTATTTTAATAAATTAGGTCTAAGACAAAGTGTTGTGCTGAGATAAAGGTGGGCAATGTGAGATCTGTCTCTCATTTCAGTGATGAAATCATGTAATGAATCTTTCTCCTGTCACTGACTATTCATCTGGTTCAGATTCTGTCTTAACTGATAGGTGAAGAGACTGGTAATCATTAAGCAGCTAAAATTTTGATTTGATGGCCCTTTGGTTATTTGAAAATGATTCCTTGAAGGGGAAAGGACAGTCAGTTTCTCAAGGGCAGACGAACCCCCCC
>NW_005187580.1:933006-981720 GCF_000239375.1 Pundamilia nyererei
TTTTTTTTTCTTGCTCAAGTGCTTCCAGTCACGGTAGAAATCACGTTTGTTCAGTGTGACTTCCTTATCGTTTCATTAGTTTTCACAACAGTGAGATTTCACAGATTTGTTTCTAGTCCAACCAACTGGAGTAAGAGAAATTTTCAGTGTGTAACAAATCTGAACAATGATTTTAACAATTTTTTTTTTTGTTCTAATAAACAAATGATGATTTATGTCATATATCACTCATCACATGACCTCATAAGTTTTGCTATGTGTCATGTCTTAGTAAAGCTCATCAACTCTCAGTATAAGACTGGTGAATTGTTAGGTAAAAATGAACAGTTAAAACATACTGAGTTTAGAATTTAACTTTGATCACGTCTCATTTTTACAGTCGAGAAGATTTCCAGAGAATCCCCGAGTTGGCCATCAACCCTCTGGGAGATAGAATCATCAATGCATTCTTTCCTGAGGGGTGAGTAGTCTGTGTTATTGCTCTGCAGTAGTTTGGATAGCTTGTTTTTGCACTACTATAAAATTGAGTCACCAGCACCATCGCCACAAAGCTGGACCAGGCTTTCAGTTGTGGTTTCCTGACTGCAGGCTGAAGAAGCTCAGTCCTTACTGCCAAGTCTGCATGGAAGTAAATCAAATGGGGTTTTGAGTTGTATACTTGACAGTTATTTGGATGTTTTCATCACTGTGGGAGGGAAAAAAACCCAAACAGATGTCTTTAGATATATCATTAAAATTCTAAAAGGTCACATGTGTAGGCGTTGTAATTGCAGCTCTGTCTTTTAATGGTTTCAGACGGATTCTGGCTTCTCTGGTTTTGGCCTGTTTGTTTTAAACAACTTGATGTAGAAACCATTCCAATCTGCACGTTGGTGTTAGGTTACTAGCTCATTGTGGTGTCCACAATACGCATTTGAGCACAAAGGTAATCTGACTGAACTTTCCAGAGAGTTATAGTAGATATTTCGTGCTTGTGATTTTTAGAGAGGACCAGGTAAATTTCCGGGGTTTCATGCGGACCCTGGCTCACTTCAGACCAATCGAAGACAATGAGAAGAACAAGAACCCCTCAGCTACAGAGCCCCTGAACAGCAGGACAAACAAGCTGCTTTGTGAGTGTTGGGGTGTAACTGGTATCATCTTAGCGTCGGTTTAAGAGTATGTGACTTACCTGTTTCTTTCTATTCAGTTGCTTTCCGTCTGTATGACCTGGACAGAGATGACAAGATCTCCCGAGATGAGCTCCTGCAGGTGAGTGGATTGACTTGGAGTCATCATGTAGTTTGTGGTTCACACAGTATGTCACACAGTGAATAATTAGTTTGGCAACTGTGGGGCTTACAAGAAAAATTAACATCTCTAATTCTACACCCATTTATCAGAAGTTCAGTCAGCCCTGTGTTGTCATTCTTTAGTTGAGACGTCATGTATCATTTTTCCGAGGTCAAATTGTAATTTCCCAAATAAAAACATCAGCATACAGGTTAAATTTTACATGCATGGGATTGTCGTCTGTTAATATAGCAAAAACTGTAACATTTATAAGAAACCTCTATGTCATATTAACTTATTTTTCTGTATAATTTCACTAGAATACATCAGAACAGAAGGATGTCAAACTTCCCTCTCTTCTCTATTCTTGTTGCAGTTCACACACAAGTTTTAAGTTGATTTTTTTTGTTTTTCTCTCGGTGAAAGATAATTTGTGACTTCCACTTAGGCTAAATCTGATCTAAATGAGGTGATGAATGCAATCAATTTTAACCACAATTCCATAAATTCATCCGGCTGTAAATGTGAGCAAATGACTCCTTCCTTTACGTAGATTTCATAAATGATTTTGAGCCAGCCTTCAGAGTGTAACCACATCTTTATTTCGCTTTTGCTTTCCATGTATTTTTATTTGTATTTGTCTTCTTTAGCTTGAATGTTCTGTGCTCAAATGTTCCCAGATAGATACTCAGAACGCAATTAATGGTAATGATTAGCTACTGTTGGTCCGTATAACCTCCAGCACTTTGTTCCTACTCTTTGGTGTCTTTTATGGTAGGAGTAATAAAATAAAAGTCAACATTTTTCTAATCGGATCCACTCCAAGTACGTGAAACAGTATTTGGGTTGAGATTTGTGTCATTTTTCTCCCAGTCCCCTGTAGATAGAACTATTTTGACTTCAAATTCTCATATGTCTTTAATATGGTGGCTGTTTGCATCCGAGGCCTCTTGGAAGCCCTCATAAAGTCTGGATATGATTTCATACTTACCTTCTTGCTTGTACATTACAGAATGTAAGACATTTTCAGATGCTACTTTTCCTTTCTGTGAATATCAGTTATTATTTCTGTAAATTTATGTCTACAGACTGTATGTTTGACAATTGAACAAGTGCTATTGCACCACATTTGTTTTAAAGTGTTTTACAGAGAGGAGGATTTCACCATCAAAGAAGACTTTGCCCTTGTGCTGATAATGATGTGATATCTCACCTTAACTACAGGCTGATCCTTCCCAGACAGTCTAATATCCTGTATTTTGGCTTCCTTTGCACTCCCTCTGTGTTATTTGTCGTCCCGCTTTAAAGCGGGTCAAGCTCAGTGACATTCTCTGACCTGTAATTGCTATAAGCTCAGGGTTAATGACTCAGCCACACCTCTTGTTTTGCGCAAAACATTTCACTGTGTCACCTGCTTTGTGTAATGCATGAACCTGTAGGGCTAAATGTACTATTTGTGCACTCGTTTTTCACTCATTATGCGTGCACCATCAGTTATTATCATGTATTTCCTAGTCAAGTGTGGCTTTGCCAATGAACCAAAATAGCTACAAATGATCTTGTGTGATCTTGCAAAAATATACGTCACCTTGTTATTTGGTGACTCTTAAAAATAGATTTTGCTGGTTTGTTCCAGGTCTTGCGGATGATGGTTGGAGTTAACATTTCAGATGAACAACTCGGCAGCATTGCTGATAGGACCATCCAGGAGGCTGACACAAACGGAGATAGCTGCATTTCCTTCAATGAGTTTATCAAGGCAAGCTTTGTGGTCAACATACATATTTGTACTGTTATGTGGTTTCCTTTTTAAGTTAACCACTGAAGCATTGCTGCTAAACTTAAAATGACATAACAGATGCTGTTTGAAGGATTCTTTTTAATTAAAAACTGACCACTACCATGTGCAGGTATATTTTTAGCATCGGAGGCCTCAGTGGTACACAAACTAGAACCCAAGACTAACCACAGAAAAGAAGGAAATATATATATCTATCAAGCATGCATTTTGCATAGCAGAGCATGGTTTTTCAGAGGACAAAAATTTGATTGTGTATCTATGTTAGTTATTAAGAGAGGATGAGGATGAAATAATCCCAGTTAATTCAGGCCTTGGTTTTCACAGTTTGATTTGTGTGGACATTTACAAGTAAGTTAAACTGTCTCAACCTCTAACTCTTCTAAAGACTTGTTTTAGTTAATATATAATGTGCTATTTTCAGCTTATAGTGACAGTTAAAGGTGTTTTATGGGGTAGCTGGACAAAAATGTCACACTGTGTAACATTGAGATTTAAATAGTTTGTGTGGGACTGAAGTCGTAGTGGTGTAATGGGTGAACCAGCACCCAGGACAGGGGTGATGGTTAACTGAAATGGCAGGAGAGCTTTGACTTGTTTTTGGGATTGATTTAAAACAGATGTTCTTTTAAGGCCCAGCCGCAAATGTAAACTTTAGAGCAGCACATTTTTCTGTAGTATAAACTTTTCTTGTTTTTGTTTGTTTATTCGCAGGTCTTGGAAAAGGTGGATGTGGAACAGAAGATGAGCATCCGGTTCCTGCACTAAAGTTTCATTTATTGTTATCATTTTTTTTTTTTGTAGTTCTATTTAGAGTAGCGCTTGAACATGTCCGTTGATTTCAAGACACAATCTCATCCGGCTGCTCAACGAGCTGCTGTGGCCCACACTATGGGTTCAGTCCTTCAGGCCAAGCATTGGGTGGATACCATAATAAATCTTGAGTTTCGGCCTTTGCACTGCTCTGTAAACAAAGGGAAACGTTGCGTGCCTCGGGTTGTTTTATGCAATGTCACTATGTATTTTTTTCCCCAGTAATGATACATTCTTTATTAGGAAACTTTTTAGAGGATCGTAGTTATTACCACTTCTGTTCATTTTTCACATGAACATTTAAATATTTATAGCGTGGCAGATTAACTTTTTGCTATCGCAGTAGGTAAGTTTATAAGTTTATTTATGCGGCTCCACTGATATTTAGCCCATGCTGCATCTTTGTCCATATAAATATGCAAAGATTCAAAATTGTGTGATTCCACTTCAAAATGTCAGTGTTTTAATGCCATCTGTTATGAATTGTTTCCTTTGAGCGAGCCAGACCAGCCAATCCGAGTTTGTCTCTTGAAGCAAAATCGGACTGACCTGTTCCTCAGGTTCTTGTGTAATTCACTGAAGTGTCTGGTTCCCCTTTGTAAGTTATTAGCTAAACAGTAACCCATGGCCATGTTTGTGTACGGTTTCATATAATTAACAGAGCTGCTGCCAGTAGAATCTAAAGCTACTTTTAGCTGCTCCCGTATTTACAGTGGGTAGGACCACATGTTTGATGTTGGCAGTTTTTAAGCCGGATGCCCTTCACGACTGGGATCAAACCCTGGAATCTCATTTGTTAGATGAATGTGTAAACCACTACACCGTGGATCAACTGCTACCTGTAGACTCAAATTATGGGCCTGTTGGAGCCACTGGAGTGCCTCACTCAATTAGAGGTGAGAACGGTGGCATGGAGATTAAAAAAATGCTGGTGTCTCATCAGTATGTGAGACTTTCACAGCAGGTTTTTTGATATCCTCAAAAAGTATCTGCCACCTGGACCAGCCCTCAAAGGCTTTAAGACTTAAAGAAGGCCTTGCTATAAGTACTGTTTTGGAAATTGGGCTGTGGGATCAGCTAGTCTGTAGACTTAGAGCAGGCAAAGATAACATACTGTGCTTTTACTCATTTGATCAGTTTCCCTGCAGCTAAGGAAAAATGCTGATTTCTCCTCTGCTCTGTATTTCTTAGAATGTCTTTCCTCACTGACCAGCGCCTGATGCATTGGGCATATTATTTTTTTTTGGGACATGTCACTGTGCATGACCCCTTTTAAATCTTTAATGTGAGTCTGTGAAGTCATTACTAGAGCACCCTCCAGTGCAGGAAACACAGCTCAACCATTTTATCAATCAGTCTGTGATCATCAGTCAGATGTGAATCACGTTATGTGATGTTGGTCGAGGTATTATCAAAGTGATTCAGGAATTTGATTTGAATAAAAATAAGTGCCATGCTTCTTTGTCTCATTTATTGGGATGTTCTTATGACACTTTTTTGTGCTACTCACAGTTTACATCCAGCTTGGCAATTTTATTTATTTATTCTTTAGGAATTAAAAAATTGTAGAGTGTGATAAAGTTAGCGTATAACAGACTACAACTTCATATGTTAATGTTGATTTCTTGGATTAAATATTTGGCTGATAACAATGACAACAGTGACAAATAATATACTGTAGATATACTTACTATATTTATAGGGATATAAAGTGGACCTATCATGGTTTTCCTTCTTTTTCTGTGTGACATACTGTTAGAACTGTGGATACTAACCATATCCAGATTTCCACATGATGAGGTCAGTGTGTACAAAGTGATCCCATGTTAACAAACTCTTAGACTTTGGACTGCTTACGCTTGGTATTCTTAATACGGTCATCTCAGCAACCGTGGGCACAGATCTCCCATTTAGAAGAAAATTGTATTATCTGTGGAACCTCAAAAGGAGAGGAGTTAAAGCAGTCTGTTTTTTGACAAAGGAGAATAAGTGGATGGCCCAGAAATATCAAAAATCTTCCATAAAAATCTATGGGAGGATTCTGGAAATGTTAAAGGTGACATTTATCAGATCACAGCCCCCACAAAGCTAATCAACAGTTGACACAGGAAACAGATCATCATGTTACACTGATGCGGGCACACAGCAGATATTCATAAATAATAATCACCTGCTGAGTTTTAGACTTGCTATAGTGCACTAAGGCCCTGAATAGGACAGACAGTGATTATGTGGAAATTTGAATCATCTCAATCAAAACATAATAACACGCTTTATTATTGTTTTCTGCTAATAATAAAGCTCTGGATGGTGGTCTTTGAAAATTGTAATTTGTAAAAGCACTGTACTTTTAAATTTAGCACAAGGCTGCCATTTCTCTTGTCTGGCTGGTGGGAAGCAGCTATGGTTTAAACAACACTCAACCCTGTTACCAATGCCCTAGAACCTGAAAAATCAACTTAATAGAGAATTTTCACTCATTCAAGCAACTTTTGACATCCTTGCCAGGTTTTTAATAGTCACATGTTTTCCCTCAGTAATTTCTGTATTTATTTTCAAATATATGCTCAAATACACTATCAATATAATGAATAAAACTATCATAAAGGCAACAGATTAAACCCTTTTGTGAGCTAATAAAAATATTTTTGCTTTTATTGAAAATGATATGGTGACATGGTTACATTTTAAGAAATTTTACTTAACAGTATTTTATATGTTTTTAACGTGTTTTTATAAAGTTGATTTCAGTATGCACGGTAACAAGGTTGCAATAAGTGCTAATATTGGTGTTTTCTCAAAAACAGAAGCAAGTTGTGGAGTGTAATGCACTGTGGGAGTCAAGGACAAGTGTATTTATGTAAATAAAGGAAGGAAACTTTACCTTGTCTTATTTTGGAATTATGGGTAATATTGTCGCATTGGTTAGCGTGACATTCTAGTCAGAAGGAACACCACAAGCAGTGCATGATTACTGTTCTAGAAAAAGTGGTTTAACAATCGTAAAAAACAACAACAAAAAACATGCATAAACAAAATGAACCGTGGATTTGTAACTATTTTAGATGTTAGATCTGACATGTGGCATTCAAGGAGTTTAAAAAATCGTAAATATTGGCAAATACAATAAACACTGGTACGGAGTCAATGGCGATAGCAATAAAATAAATAAGAAATATACTGAGATTTATTATTTTTGAATTCAGATATGGTTTTAATGTAATACGCAGTTTCCTTTTTAAACGTTGTGAAAAACTAGAGTAAATAAATTTGTGAGTTTGGTACTTTCCGAAGATTAACCGCATATCCCTTTTTCTGTGTTAATTATTTGTTATATTAAATAGGTTTGAATTTTAGTATTTTGTCTTTGGGGCAAATGTAATTCACACAACCAACATATTTTTTTATTATTATTGTTTGGATGGATTATTTTCAAGTTTTTTGGGTGACCCAGTTAGCGGCAGTGAAGCGTTCCATGTTCAGGACACAAGAAGAACAACTTCCGGGGCGGGTTTAATGTTGATTGACAGCCATCCAGCGCAATCCTTTTCCCGTTAGCTCGTAGTAGCGGAGCGAAAATGGCGTAGAGCGGAGGTGTTCAGGAGAACAGGACGACCGGACCTTCTTCTCTCCTCGTTTGTGGTAACCGGGGAAAGAAGAGGGTCCAGAACTTTATTTCTTCGCCGCTGCGGTTTCTCTTACTAAGATAAATCAGACAGTCGTTCGTTTGGGAGTCCTAAATGTGTCCTGGTAGCGGAAGAAACCCCCTCTCCTCCCCACGGCTTTTGTTTACCATTGTGTGCAACTGCAGCTCAGACCACAGAGGAAATATCTCTGCATCCTTTCGGTCCAACTCGCATCAAGGTCAGTGCTTCGGTCAGCTTTTACTTAAACCTCTGTCTTCACTTTTTGAAAACTGATGACAATTGCATGCCAGCGGACTTCTACGTTGTGTTGAGTTATTTTAAGGAGTCGTCTGTACATTAACCGAAAGTCACACCATCGAAAATTATGTTTGTCTGCATTAAATGACACTGTGTCCACTAAGCACCATAAGATTCTACTGTAATCTCTGTTTAAAGCTGAAATGATTCGTAATCGAACAAATTAACTTAAGGAGCAGAATCGATTGCAGCATTATATAATGCATTCATTACGCAGTACTGTGTAAAACTCTTGAGCCACCCTTCATTTCTATGAATTCTTTTCCACGGAGTCAACCTAAATTATTATTATTTTTCAAAGTGGCTTCAGGCTTTCTGTTTACACATAACAACAGCTTAGAAAAAAAATATTAAATTGAATATTGAGAGGCAGTGAACATCCAAAGAAGAGCTTTGAATTTACTTCAATATTGAATATTTACCATTTGCTGAGATAAAATATAAAGAAATCAAGAATGGCTTAAGATTTTTGTACATCACTGCATATCTAATTGTTCCAAATGCAATGAGAGAATGTGCTGAGTATAATTATGAATAATGGTCATATTTCTTCTATGAAGGTAACATGTGAATTGTTATTTTAGGAATAAACCGTCATTTAATGGAGTCATGAATCCTCTGCAAGTGATATTGCTTTGCAAATTAACCCCAGCAACACCAACATGTAACATCCGCCACCACCAAGACATTTGGAGGTAAACGGACACTATCAAGATGACCTCATTTGGGCTTCTGGGACACTGGTGCTCTCCTTCCTGCTGGGACATTAACCACTTCTCCTCCACAGCATCCCACGGATCATCAGTGAACACCATCTGTTGAAATTTTGGGCGGTCAGACTTGCATGATGCACACTGCTTATGCCTACATGTAGCCTAGTATTATTTTGTCTGCCTGAAAGTCCTTTAGAAATACGCGTGACATTCTCGTCAGGCTGCATGTAAACATAGTCTCTACTTCCCAAATAGTAAGAAAGGAAAAAATTACTTCACCACAGTTACAAAAAACAGTTTGCTAAAGAACAAAGTACCTGCTCCCAATTTTCTGGGAAACATAGCAAAAGACACAAGATACTGTAGCAAAGATCAAGGCCTGTGATTTTCATTAGACTCATTGGGTGTGTTAATGTTTTGCTTTTTGCTCTACCTCATTGCCATGGGAAGTCCAACAGCATGGACGAGGAGAGTGGTGAATTAACTAAAAGACTGTCAAGTGCCATAGAAAGTTGTATAATGTTGGATGATTAGTTTTGTTTCTGGGGGTCAAAAAGTGAGGTTGTAAATGGGAGAAGACTGAGCAGCACACAAGCACATGATGCACACTGTCACTCATTTTGGGTAAAACAAAAACAAAAAACCACTGAACCACTCAAACTGTGGTCTCCTATGCATCTGTTTTGCATTGTATTGTGCTCTCCTTTGTCAGGTCGGCAGGTGTTTCTTTACAAATAGCACATAGAGATAAAATTGGGAAGTTTTCCTTTTAATGTTGAGTCCTTTACGTAGAAATCTGGCAACTTGTATTATTTCAGATTTGTCTCCTGAATTCTGATTCAGTTTTCCTTCATCTGGTCTCTTTCAATTAAAATTTTCAATTTAACATGTTTTTATTTAGTTTTTTCCCATGTAAATTGCTGGGAGGTTTTTTCCCCCCCCCTCGGGCATGTAGGGCGTGTATAATGGGACATTCAGGTTGAGATAGATTTTCAGTTTTGATTTCTTTTAAGGAATTGTGAGAAGATGCAATCAGATTTACTTTATCAAACATGCTTTATCTCACCCAAAAGAAACCTGGTCTCATTTTTCTTTTTCTTTATTTTTTTATTTTAACAGAAGTAAAATGCAGTCACTTGAGGAAGAAAATGACAGTTTCCCACTGAATTACCCAGGTAATTATCTCAGATTTCAGAGAAACCCATTTCATATAAAAACAAAATGCTGTTTTTTTTTTTAGGATTAGTGAAATTACTCCTAGAAGAAGCTTTACATTTAATTTAGAGATCCACCCAATGGAATCAAACAAAGTCCTGCTTGTTTATTTTAATCTAGTGTAGCTTTTTCTTTAGGTAGATAGCTCATCTTGGTCTGTCGGACATTATGGTGTTTCTTTAGGATCAGCCGAACAAAAAAATTCTTCGCAGCTCAGTTGATGTTCATGCATCTAAACTGCATTCAGGTATGTATTTGAAAGCATAAACAAGTGGCAAAGAGTAGGCTGGTCAGAGCTTCTCATGATAATGGTAACGTAATCTAATGAAATGCATAATTGTTCCTCAAGTGAATGCATGCTGCTTCTGTGCATTTTCTTTCTTTTGTTCACTTTTGTGATTTTTTTCAAAGGAAAAAAAAAAAATCACATTTTACTGGGATTTGTGCAATATTTGATCCTAACTGTCATGTTGTTGACCAAACTGTATATTGTATAAACAAGTGACAAGTTGTTTGAAAACAACAAAATCACCAATGTCTTCCATTAAGATATGTATAGACTCATGTGCATTAGCTTATTTAGCGGGACTGTGGTGCCAACATTATAGTAGCCGTGCATGACCAGTAGTGATGCTTGCTTCATGAGGAATAGTGAAATCGATTTCTAGGCTAAGCTGGAGCGCCAAACTTTGGAAACTATTTCAGCGAAGTTAAAGGGTGGCAGACTTAGGTACATTTAAATACACTGCATAGAGACACAGCTTTACTCTAAACTCTACTGCAAAATCTCATTTTCATCACATGGCTAGTTTGTGCAATCGAAATACAACTAATGTAAGGCACAATCAGGGTAAATTAAGTATTTAAACAAGTCATTTACTATAGCATATATGCTTAAAATAAGTAACTTCTTTTATTTATGCACTATAAAGCATTAAAAGAATTAGTTAATATGCAAAAGCCAAAAATCTCTCAAGTCTCACGTGTGATGGTGACGAAGAAATGTTCTATTGGGAATGAGATTAAATTTAATCCTAGATTTGGATCTGATTGGTAAGGATCTGAAATTGACTTTTAGTCCTAGAATAATGATCTCTCAATGACATCACATTGTACATATTACCTCATAGTTTTGGGATTCAGAGCGTTATATTTTAATCCATAAAATTGTATTTGATTAGAGTTTTAGAAGCAATAACCTACAATAATGCATGAGTTTAGTGCCCGGGTGAAAGTGTTTTAAAGGTTTCTGTAGCATCACATGGAAAGGGTTATATCCACCCGTTTTTATTTTTTGCTCATGCAGTCAATTACACTTCTTTCATTGGGGAGTTATGGATTTATCACTGAAAGCTTAGGATATTTTCTGCAGAACAAAGTGTATTCTAGAACAGCTGTAGCGTCATGTTATTACATCAGTACACGAGAGATGCTTTAAACTTCAATCGTAGCATTTTTACATCCATTCAAAGCCCACTTCTTATCTAGAAATAAATATTGAAGTAATTCTGTAACTGTAAAGGCCTCACTGAGCGAACTTGACACTTGTTTGAAAAGCACTTTCTCTCTCTATGTACTGACTTGCACCGTCATCATCTCCACCCTGTCTTGGATACTTTGTTCTAACAACCCTGTAATGCTCTTTCTTGGAATTTGTAATCAAAAATTTATAAGCAAGTAGACATCTAGCAACATTAATATATGGGTTTGAAAAATATGCATGTCTTAGCAGAATAATGAATGATTTGTATTGCATGCAATAATCCAACTTTGTAATGTGAATGAGTGTAATTAGGAAACTGAAATGTTCATTTTGGATGTTCTGTCAGGACTTGTTTGACACAACGGCGAGCACGTTGAAAAAGCTTCAACGGCTTTACAGACTACCTGCTAGTTTGATACAGTAAAGAACAGAGTAGTTCTCCATTGTGTCAAATATGACCTGACAGTGTAGCCACAGTGCAGCTGAAAAACAAATCAACCTTTGTTCCCATTAAGGAAAAAAAAAATATATATATATATCAAGAGCTTAGGTAAGATTAACGACATCACTTTGTTGATCAACTTTTCCCACAGAGGACGTGGACTGTGTAGAAACTATGCACTCCAGAGGGAGGAAATGGGCATGCTTGTTATGTGTGAGCCTCTTGTCTGGTTTTGTATTAACTTTAAAAAGAAAAAAGAATCTGTATCAGAAGTTAAGCAATAAAACGCAGCATGGTGCCAATTAAATTTTTGGGTGTCGACTACAGTTTGAATGCCATATAACAGAAACCAACAAACCAAAAGTTTGTTGTCCTTAATACCACTCTGAGGCTGGTTACACACCAGAAAATTATTACTGAAGGAAGATTTGAACCTAATTCTAGCTTGGTGTGAAGATTGTAAGCAGGAACAAAACCACCTTTGCTCTCACTGAACTGTTGATCCTAAAATCGTGGGAACAATTAACTTTATTAACAAAATAGCATTTACAGCAAATACATGAGATATACACTCACTGGCCACTTTATTAGGTTCAACTGCTTTATAATAGAATTATCTAAGCGGTCGATCACATGGCAGCAATTCAAAGCATTGAGGGCTGTGTTTGTTGTTGAGATGATCTGCTGACATTTAAACAGAGCGTCAGAGCGGAGAGAAAAAGTAATTTACTGACACTGAATGTGACATGGTTGTTTGAATGAGTATGGCAGAAACTGCTGTCAACAATAATAATTTAGATTAGCAGTTATGCACCCATTCAGGCTATGCAAAAAAAACATGTCTTAAAACATAATATGTCCAGCCTTGAAGCAGATAGAGATGATCGCAGCAGGTGCCACTCCTCTCAGTAAGAGGGGATTGTCTTATTGTCATTATGCAAGCATAAGAAAATTAAGGCAAAGCTAAGAATGGGAAACTCAGGCTACAAAAACTGAACAACAGAAAGTTACGAGAACAAGAGGATGGTAGGGTCAGAATTTGGCATAAACAATATGCAAGTATGGATCGATCTCACTTTCATAATCAAAGGTTCAGACTGGTAGTGGTGGCCTGCACAGTCACCAGATCTCAATCCAATCCAATAATCCCTTTAGAATGTGGTGAAACAGGTCATCCACAACATGGATGTGCAGTAACTGTGTGATGCTATCATCTCTAAATGGACCGATATCCCTGAGAAATGTTTCAAACATCTTGTTGAATCTGTGCCATGAAGAATTAGAGTAGATCAGAGGGCAAAAACAGTACTGGCAAGATGTACTTAATAAAGTGGCCACTGAGTGTATGCTGTCCATTACAAACAAACTACAGTAAATCAAGATTACTTTGACATTTTAATTGAACTGAACTGAGCGTGACTGAACATTGACCATATATCTCAAACGTTGGCAAGAAGTCATTATCAGCAGCAGAGAAGGGATCTGAGAAGCTGTGTCAACAACTGTTGCTATCATCTGTAACAATTGTTAATATCTGCATTCTGCCATTTTAGACAAATACCTTGTGAGGGTACCAGCAACAATGTTTTGAACCAAAGTAACAATACAGGTGGAATGACGTTTATATTTCACAACAATGCCCTGATTTAACCTACAACAATTAAGAAAATGAATAATAAAAAGTAATTTCACTTAGTAGCTGTCAACATAGACTGTATATAAAAGATGGATGTTGGCACAGTGAGGTCCAGTTCTGAAGCATTCTGGTCAGCAAGCAACACATCAGAAGGGAGGGGTGAATCTGACAGATTAACCAAGGACACTTCATGGTCACACAGTAGCAACTAGCCTATCATAAAGCATACCATTTTTTTTTGCATCCTTATAGCCTAAGTGGGGCCATAATTTACAAAATAAAACAATCATGCTGTATTCAGTAAGACATAAAAATAGTGACGAAGGCCATAAACTCAACAGGAAAGCGGCAGATCAAAGAAGCGGGAGGGTTTTTCCATCTTTACCTTAAGAATTGATTTTTTAATGAGGAGGCGCCCCCTGCTGGTCCTTCTAAAGAATGCAGGTCTGTGTCAGGTTTAAGTATTCACACTCTTGAATGCTGGAGCTGCATCCATTGTTTACATACAATCTGACATATTAGTGTTCACTGATCTTCCCTTTATTTTCCAATGGAACAAACACATTTCAGCTCTAATCCATTATTAGTGATATAATTTTCTTTACAAGCATATGGAGGCGCATAAATGCCACCATCACCAAAAACCATCTACAGTACGCAGCAGACTGAAGAACATATTTTCCCTAATCCCAGGTTGAGCTGGGTGTCCTGTGTACACTAGTTGACCATATTACTGGTAACACTTCTGTCTACCAGTCTGTTCTTAATGCGTGACATCTGTTCCAGCTGTGCTTCAAACTGTTGTCTCACCTGCAACGGAAAGCAAGTAACACATTTATTTGCTCAGCAGAGGCAATTATAATTTATTTCATTCCTAACTGGATTGCTTTATGCACTAATCTCTTCTATTGTGAAGTGAGTGTGTGCACTGATGAACCACAATAAAACCCAATGAAAAAAGTAAAATTGGTTCTCTTGCTCCGACATGATATTATTATTTCAGTGTCCCACCTCATTCATGCTTTGTCTGAGCGGCTTCTGATCAAATGTGAGTGTGGATGCCTTCACCAGGGAGCTGCTGTTGAGGATGTAACTGCAGACAGAATTAAGCAAGTTCTTGAAGATCGAGGGATGCAAAAAATAACTTCAATGAAATGGTTTCCATTAAAGAATGAAAAATATAATTACCACACACTTATTTATAAAGTGAATAGTTAAACCTACTCATCAAGTGTACAACATATACAGGGTTTGTTTCATCTCTGACCTGAGCTCACAATATGAAGTGAACAAAGAAAGCTCATAAGCCACATGTTTATTCTACCCTCCCCAGACAAACATGTACACAAGTAGTCAATATGGTCGTGTGGTTAGTAGAAACCGGAGGGCTTACCAGTTGATGTTTGCTTTGTAGAGGAGAAAGATGGACCGAATCAGAGCCAAATGTGAGGGTGCTGAGTGAATGACTTTCCCCAGAGCACAGCGGCAGCCACGGCATTTTAAAGAGCTGTAGATGCTGGGAGTGATCAAGACATTCATTATCAACCTGTCTATACTACTAAAGTCTAAGCTGTGCTCATGACAATGCTTTGTGGTACAAAACAAATTTCCTCTACAAGGTCAATAAACGCTGCAGCTTAACCCTACTCACCAATTAGTCATTTCCCCTTTATGTTCTGACTCCATCTTGTCATTAATGACTACATCGTTGGTTACTCCTAAAGAAAATTAGGTAGAAAGACATTAGGTAGAAATATCATATTGGCATAAAACTTTTGAAAATCATCAGTGGAGTTTAAGTATAGTACCCCTGAAAAAACAGACATTAAAAGAGCATTAGGGAGCAAATGTGGTTGTTTTTGTCACTCTGGCACGAACAGCACGTCCCAGTTGATCCTACAAGTGTTCAATGGTGTTGAGGACAGGACTACAGGCAGGCTATTCCATCCCCTCCACTCCCAAACAGACAGCAGAAGAAACTACACTAGAGCAAGTGTGCTGGCCCAAGTAGTACCAAAGAAGTCAATATCGCCAAAGCTTAACGATTATCAAACAGCTGCCCTCACGGCATGTGACAAAGGTACTGTAGATACTAATCTTGGCCCAGCTGAGACCACAGGCGAAATCATCTCTTGACCCTCAGCAGTTTGCACACAGAACAAATGTGGAAGCAATCACCTACATCCTGCAGGGAGCTTACTGCCATCTAGACAGTAATGGCTGCACAGTGAGGATTACCTTATTTGATTTCGCAAGTGCATTTAACACAATTTTATCTGCTGCTACTGAGAGAGAATCTACAGGAAATGTCAGGAAACACATCCACTGACAGACAGGTCACAGCACATGAGACTGGGGAAGTACTCCATGTGTTTGGTGATGTTCAGTTCAGGAGCTCTGCAGGGGACTCTGCAATCTCCATTGTTGTTCACCTTGCACACCTAAGACACTGAGGAGTTTAGCTCTGGGTTGTGGCACCTACAGAAATACTCTAATGAGTATGCAACGGTTTGATTTTAGAGGCAGGATGGAGAGTAGAGAGCACTAGTGGATGATTTTGTGTCATGGCCTGGGAGGATTCATCTTCTTCTGAATATGAATAAGACCAGAGGGAATGTGATCTAGTTCAGAAGGTTCCTTTTGAGGTGGTGGAGGAGTACAGGTACCTGGGTGTCCGCATCAACAATAGGCTGAACTCTGCTGGGGGAGAAGACTGAATAAAGGCTGACTCTGTAACTGGCTGTAAATTGGAAACTTGGAGGATATTGTGATGAAACTTATCCATCATTGATAATCCACCACTGTGCTGAATAGGCAGTCTCTCTAAAATACTGATTCAGCTTTGCAGCTACAGGAAAGGCATCTATCACCAGGCATACTACCATATTGCTATTGAATAATGTATTTATCATCTCATTGATTATCTTACTCGAACATATTAGGTCATATGATGTAAACAGTCGCCATAAAAACAAGTCAAAATCCATCTACTATGAGTTTAGTTAGCACTGTAAACTGATACTGCATTTAACACAAGCCCAATGCCTCAGCGAACAAGCTTTTAGAAATGAAGTGTACTTACTTAAGCACATAAGCGAGTCCATGCTTTTCATCTCTCCACAGACGCCTGTGGAGTCCGCCAGGACAGCGTTGCACTGCTGACAGTGGAAAGTCATCTGCTGTCTGTGCACTGTTCCTGTGACCGGCAGCTTCAAGTCATCGGTGTGTTTAATTAAAAAGCTGTCGTTAAATTCCATGCTTCACGGTGCCTAGCTAGCAACTTGCCCTCCTCGCGAATTTGAACAACAGAGGAAAGCACGCCCTCAGCGTAACCACGCCCTTACAAAGAAATGTGCAAGATACCAAATAACACTTTTCTACAAGTTTAACAAAAAAAAATTGTGGCTGATTAAATTTTAATATTTTAAATGTATAAAATGTCTAATAAAAAATAAGATTTTAGAAAGAAAAAATAAGCATGGGGGATAAAAACAAAATCCCGAAAATGCACGGTTGTTCTGATTGGCTGAGAGGCATATCCGGTTAGAGTGAAGAGCCAATCAAATGTGTCGCGCTTCTGTGTTTTGAATCGGAGGCTAGTTTTAACCGACGCCGTTTGTGGTGAGGAGAAACACCGACGTGTACGCGGATTTTTTTTTCTTAAAAAAGCGAAATAAACTGTCATACCGGCATGGATTTGGACTCTATGAAATATGCAGAATTGCGAAGTCTCGCTAAGGAGCTGGGACTCAAGGCGAACATGAAGGTAAGGAAGCGGTACTTTTAAAAAATTGCTTCTAGCGGGGTTATGGTAGACTTACCTTGTATTCGCTAACGGTAGCTGGCTGTTCTCTAACGTCAACGTGTGTTGGGCAGACTACACTCAAATGCATTTTTTCCCGTTTTTTTTCGGCAACATTAGGCCGACAAACTTCTGAAGGCCATAAAGCAGCACTATCAAGAAGAAAAGAACAAAGAGGCGAAGGAGCAGGTAACTTACTGCTGTTTTGTAATGTATTGGCTTTGTTGTCAGCATCTCATGTGCACAGCGCTAATGCGTTTATGACTGTTCCAGGGGCAAGATATTAATGATGAAGCTCAGGAGAAATCTGAGGTTGTCCTGGATTCATCTTGCAAGGAAGAAGTTTCCAGCACTACTGGGTTTGTGAACACACGTCGAGGTAAAGGAAAGGGTAACAAGAGAAAAATCTCTGATACTGCGACACTGACTAAAAGCGATGCCAAGATGCCTCCAGTTGCTGCAAAGGTATTATACATTACACTATATTCAACATAAATACATCTGGAGCACTCTATACCCCTGTGTATAGGGTTGCTTTGCAGCTGTTTAAGTTCTTTGCATTCTGGAGGTTTAAAACCTTTATGCTTATTTTTCTTTTTAAGGATGACACTGAAGTTGATGCACTTACTGCACCCTGTAATGTTAGGGGTGGTAAGAAGAGAAAGGTGTCCTCTACAAACGATAAAGAAAAAAATGAGCCTCCTAAAAAGATCCAGACTGCTGACTGTGAGGAGCAGCAGCTACAGCCTGCCATTAAGGATGAAGCACCAGTGACTGCTGAAACAGGTTAGCAATAGTTGATAAAAGCTGATACACACTTGTGTTTTCTTCCTTGGACTTTAAGATCATTGACTTTTGCACAAATTTTACCTTTAAAGGTCTGTGTCCAGAAAAGGCACCAAAAGGGGCAAAAGCTGGTAGAATTCCTCGTCTCCAGCAGAAGAGTAAGCCTTTGTTGAAGCCTGTTACCCCCAGTAAGTTTTGTTTGTTCCTCTTTCAATGATATGGTTCTTTTTGTGCTTGATTCTGCAAAAGCTTTCTTGGAGTCTCTGCTATGTACAGCAGAGCCTGTCCTACTTTATTTCAGAGAAATGCGTACATTTTCCTGTTTTCTATAGATGCACAACTATTTTGCTTGAGTAAATAAAACCTTAATCGATTAAAAAGAAAAAACTACCCCCCCCCCCCCCCCAAAAAAAAATGCATAAATAAATCTTTGAATATGTTATACATTTTATTTGTTTATCCAGATTTCAAAAAACTTCACGAGGCTCATTTCAACAAGATGGAGTCCATTGATTCCTATGTTCAGCGGAAGACGAAACAGATGGAGACGTACAGAAATTCAGTGAAGGAATTAAAGGTGCCAAATTATCTTGGCTTAGTTTTATTCAGGAAAAATTAAGTGTAACTTTTACTTGAACTTTGTCTTATTTTTATTTTTTTACCTGTAGAGTCTGTCAGACAAAACTAAACTGCTGCAAGTTGATGGCAAAGCTCAAGTGGTAAGCACCACCATTTACTGGTCACCCACATTTGATGTATAGATCGATTACTTCTGAAGCACACTAATGACACATGTATATAATCCCACAGAGGGCAAATCCAACTCGTGCTTCCATGTTCAGCCCTGCCCCAGTGAACAAGACACCAGGTGGCGAAAACCGCAGGCACACTGTGCTTTCAGCCACCAAAAAACCTCTTTCAAAGGAGGTCACCTCCTTCAGGCCGTCTGTTCTTTCTACTCGCAGGATCAATGTTCGGTGAGTCACCGTTTTATCCTCTGGCCTTTTGATACAACAAATCTAATGAATTTCTTCGGGATCTGTGTCTTTTAAATGGACAAAAGTACTGAGCCACAGTCTTTTAATCTTCTCATTAGTTATCAATCACTTTCGCACAGGTGTATAAAACTTATGACTTAGCGATGCAGTCTCTGTTTGCAAACACTTGTTAAATAATGGTTCATTCTAAAGGATAAACCTGAATTCAAGAGTGGATATTCCAAAATAAACTTTAAGTGGTATTGCAAAGTGGAAACATTCAAATTTAAGTTTTGTATTAAATGTAATGCTTTAATGAGAACTGTCTACATACAGGTTCTCAGAAGCTACTCATGACAATGAATATAAAAGGTCACTGGTGAAGACACCTGCACGCATGTCACCCTGCGTGGCTTCCAGCACCCCGCAGAAACAGACTGCCAATGGATTAAAGCCCAGCAGTGTCAAAACTGCATCGTTCTCTGCCACAAAAACTCCAGGTACTTTGGCCTTTCAACCCTTGGAATGATATATTTGAAGTATGTTTCTAAACAGTAGATGATTATGTTTTGTTTCCCCCCCCCCCCCTCTGAAAGGACCATTTGTTTTCACTGGCAACACAAGCACTTCAACAACGCCTGGCACAAACAAGAAACCCAGCTTTGATCTGAAGGCGAGTCTGTCACGTCCCCTCACCTACAAGCCTCATAAAGGTATAAAAATGTTCTCATTTTCCCTGTTCGTGTGAAACACCATTTGATTGGACAAGATGTAGCATTGAGTTATTTATTTTATACATAGGTAAACTGAAGCCATTTGAAGATGTCAAAGAAAACACGGCCATGAACAAGTCTGTCTCAAATCCGCACCAGGAAGCTTACAAACAGCACAAAGTCCAGTCAAGGTAGGTTTTTAATTGACGCTGAATTCTCCCATTGCAATTGGCTCATGCCACATCTCTGAATATCTTTAATCTTATTTTAGGCAGAGCAGGAGAGCAAAGCAGATACAAGATCGGAAGCAGAAGAAAGAAAGTATGCTTGGGGCAAGAAGAGGCCTTGTCATGGCATAAAATATTGTGCCTGCTTGTGGCCGTTTGTAAACCCTGTTGAAGTGTAAATATTTCATTGTCTGCAGCTTCAGTTTCAGCATTTTGTAGCCCCTATAGAAAAGTAGTAGAAGCTTACATATACTGTCCAGCGTCTTTGAGGTTCAAATCCTGCATTTCTTTTAAATACTTTTAGCTCAAACTCTAATACCTTTTTTAAAAGGATATTTTGATGTGATATAAGTCTGTCCTGTTTTGCTGCATTTTGAAACTACTAATTAAAAATTTCATTTGCTTTACTTTGCTAGAATTGAGGCACTCATAAGAGTTATTGACCCAAGATCTTGTCTTTTTATATTTGTTCTCTTGTGGTATTTAATACATCATTTAATAATAATTCTGCACAAGTCATTAATATTAATAGTTTGAAATCTATAATGACATTACAGAAATGGTGTCAATATAAGTTCAAATTTTTCCCAACAGTCTGACTGCAGCATTAACCGTTCTTAGACTTCTGGGTTCCTCTTGTATGCTTCATAGGCAAACTCCTCTGTGTGTGCATAATCTTTGCAAACACCAATGAAATCAATTTCAAGCTGGAATGGGCCATCAGCTTTGTCTCCCAAAGTAAACCCAATGGTGTTAACCTGTAAATACGAAAAACAATGTGAAGGCCACAAGCTAAAAAGGGATTAGGGTAATGATACATCAGTTTTTATCATCACTTTGTGAGGGAATTTTTCTTTGCACTACCTTGTCCAGCCAGACAGGATGCTGGTCATCTTGTACCCTCCCTCGATGTGTAAGGAAGAACTTAGAGAAAGGTATCTGCAGAAGAGCATTTGAAGTCAGGCTGATCAACGTATTTGATACTATCATGCCTCTTAAACAGACCTATATAGATTTATTAAATAATTTTACTTAAAAAACAAAAACAAAAAAAACTTCACCTTAACATCCTGCCAGTAGGGCCCTCCTCTGGTATATAGGAAATAACAGTATATGTCATCCTTCTGGTGAGAGAAGTATGTTTCTGCTGAGACGTTAATCATCCATGGGCGACCATCACCACGTACACGTAGTTGCAGAGTGTTAAAACTGCTCCAATCATGGTGTTTTTTTCTATCAAAGGAAGCCTAGAAGACACAAAAGACTTGGAAATTGGCATTTACATAAACTTTCATTGATAAACTGCAATGGGGGAACCCCCTCCTCCCCTCTGCATCCATCCTATATTATGTTCTAAAAGAAAAGTAATCACTGGAGGGAGCCTAATCTCTCTGCGCTACTGAATTCAACAAAAACATGGTATCCAGCAGTTAACACTAACCAGAGGCTGCTTTGAGCGCATAGTGCAGTATCCACTGTAGCGTGTTTCTCCATCTCGTGGGGGAGTAGAGCTCAGTGTCCCGTACAGAAAACAGGTATTATTGTTCCTTCCCAGCTTCAGGTAAGCTTCACTATGGCCTCCAATCTCACGATCAGAGGACACCGTCCACTCCCTCAGGCTCTCTGGACCTCTGAACTCCCATACAACTCTGTTCTGCTCCAGCATGTGCTCAACAATCGGTTTACCCTCAGGGCCAACCCAGCGGTCGGTAAACTCCTTTTTTAGGAGTGTGAAATGTTTCTTTATCCCCTCCAAACCTTTTGAGAAATTAAAGTTAATCTTTTGCCAGGCAAACTTGGTCTTTTTGGGCTGGCCGGGTCGTCTGTATTCACCCTGGATCACAGCTCTTTTGGGCACAGTGAGAGGAATGATGGAGGGGAGAAGCAGCTGGTGGTGGAGGATGGTGCTCAGCAGCCTCCCAGAAGGGAGGTGTGTGATCCTCGGCAGGGACATTTCAACGCTGATCTGCAGGTTTCACTGCTGAGATACAGAACACAGAGTAACAGAGTCAAAATGAATATAAATAATATGTTTCTCAAAAACAAAATAATGGTCTGACACACTTTAAACAATATTTATATCGTTTTGTATAATTATCCAATAGAGGGCATTTAAAATGTCCCACTTCAAACAACTATATTTATGTAGAAAAATGAAAGGTTTCTTTTTTGAATTATGTGTTCATGGGTTTTCTTTACGTATAATCCCATTTTCACACTTGCTCACATATCGGCAAGTGTGAGCAGAAGTTTTGGCAGTTTGCTGGTCTGGAGCATTCACGTGTGTAAACACAATGCTGATGAAAAAAGATTATAAAGAGGTTTCTGGAAGGGTTTTACAACGCGAAAAGTTATTCACAACAGGGAAAACATTAAAGACAGAGAAATTCAACCCAAGACACTTACTAGAATAGGGAGGGGCATTTCTATAATCACACTCCCACTCTCACCTGACTCCAAGTTGTTTCGGGAGAGGTCATGAGGAGGTTTACTTACTTTTTTCTGTCTACACAGTTGGTGAATAAAGACTGTTACCTCTAAGTCCTTAGAATTAAAATTGATTGTGTGCTATTCGTTTAGAATGACTGTCAGATACATTTCGAATTATATTTGTCTAAACACACAAATTAATCAAAAGCTTAACCATACTGGAATGATTGAAACTGTTTACTTCGTGGAAAAAATTACATGACGTAAACTACAGTTAATAACTTAACACAGTGTAAACTGTTTACATTTACCTTGACCACGATGTAGAAGCAAATGTCTCGTAGATACATCAGGGCTTGTTTGGGTTAGGTTTCATCATACACTATGCTATGAGGTACAAAAGAATATATAGACTGCCGGTGTACCCTGTCCTGGTAAAAATAGGTAAACCAACACGACTGAAATTCCTTCAGCAAACCTTCGACCAGAAATGTCACTGAATGAGCCACAAGGTAATCACTCAACACAGCTTCCGTGCATCAAAGATTACTGTCCTGACTCCTGTACTCATATATGGTTCCTCTCGCTGCTAACTGTATATGCTCTTATATCCAGCGGTTCCGTTTCTGCAGTATGTTCTTTAGTTGAATCTTCGTATTTAATACACAGGGACCAAGAACAGAAATTTTTGTTATATCTCACTTAAACATGTTTTCGTCAATCAAGCTGTTAATACAGGCGCGCATGCGCAGTGCCGCCTTTGTGTGATCGACTCCGGAGTTAGCCAGGTAGCAGCGACAGCTATCGTAGAGAACATTACATTAGACGACACAGTGGTAGCTAGTGGGTTAGCTCTGCAGCTAATCATGGTGAATGTAAAGAAGCGGAAAGGTCGAGTCGTTATTGACTCTGACTCCGAAGACAGCGCTAGTGACGATAATTTCGATCAGGTAGGTGTTATTTTTACCCTTTTCCCCTCCGGTGGATTCTGAAGTTGACAACAGTTTGAGGCTGACGCTAATGTGTGCTAGCTGATTGCGTTGAGTGGGCCTATTTTATTTACAACCGCTGTTTCCTTTGTGATAAAACACTCAAATCTTAACACGGAGCTAGGTTTCTACTAAGCGTTTACGGGTTGGTACTGGATAAAATGGAAAGTGTTTTAGTTTGAACAGAGCCAGCTCGTTAAGTTATGAAAGGTACCCAACGCTTGCAATCATGCAGTATTAAGTAGCCATGAAAATGCCGCGCCGTGGGCCTTTGACTGGTTTCGAGCCGTAAGCTGCGTGACTGCAGCCGTGCTCTGTTGAGTAATTGGTGCGTTAGCGTTCAGACTAAACTGGAATGGAGTGTGTTGTTTGTTTGTTTTTGACAAAGTGAAATCGTTCTGGAGTCGCGTTTGCTTTAGTCAGAACATTATCTCCTGCATGACGTCATGAGACGAAGTTCTATTTCGGTGGTGTTGTTGTCAAACTGGAGCTGGCAGAGAAACATGTCAGTGTGAAGAGCTGCCAACGCTGTTTACATCACCTGTAAACTCACGTGTATTTGACCCGTTTGTTTTTCCCCCCGAGAAAACAGAAACTGTGACCACAGAAGATCAGACTGGGTCAGTAAGACGAGCTTCTTTGGTTGCTCAAACCGTCAGTAGGTTTGATCGTGCGTGTTTTTTGACCAAGTGCGGATTAATATAGTTATCTTCAGTAGTTGCACGGTCTTTGTAGATTTCGAGAAAGCGTGTGATAGGGTGCCATGAGAGGATCTGTGGTGCTGCATGAGGAAGTCAGGTGAGGCTGGTGCAGGATAATGTATAAGGACACAGACAGTAGTGAGGTGTGTGGTAAGAGAAAGGGTTTAAGGTGGGGATGGGATTACATTGAAAGATCTGCTCTGAGC
The DNA here is from genome assembly GCF_000239375.1 of Pundamilia nyererei. NCBI lineage: Eukaryota > Metazoa > Chordata > Actinopteri > Cichliformes > Cichlidae > Pundamilia > Pundamilia nyererei. The sequence goes on from NW_005187580.1 coordinate 957,154, forward strand.
CCCTTCTTCTTCTCAGTGTTGATGGACAGGTTGACAGGTGAGATCAGGCAGGAGTCTCCATGGACTAAGATGTTTGCAGATGACATAGTGATCTGTATTGAGAGCTGGGAGCAGATGGAAGTAAGTCTGGAGAGATGAGGAATAAAAGTCAGTAGAACCAAAACAGAAAACGTATGTGAACGAGAGGGAAACAGGTGTAACTAAAGCTGTAAGGAGGTAGTGAAGATACATGCATTTAAATACCTGATGTTAACCATCCAAAGCAACAGACAAGAGAGGTGAAAAAGAGAGTGCAGACAGGGTAGAGTAGGTAGAGATGATCACTGATCAGTGGGAGTGATCAGAAAATGCCAAGATTTAAGGGGGGGTACATCAAAGGGACAATTCAGATTGAGCAGTTTGGAGACGGTTAGAGATGGTTTGGAAATATGCAGATGAGGGTTAGTGGATATATTGGAGAAAAGGTGTTGAATATGGATCTGTGAGGCAGGAGAAAAATAGAAGCCACAGATGTAGTTCATGGATGTAGTAAAGGAGTACATGCAGGTATTCTAGGGATGGTGTGAGCTCAAGGCAGATGATCCACTGTGGTGAGCCTTAAATTTGAGGAATGAGGTGTCGAATGTAACCAGAGGCATTGCTCGGGTCTTGAAACTTTGGGTGATTAAAAGGACCCAGAAATATTTTGGATTTTCACTTGATAACAGCAACTTTTTAAAGTTGTTAATTAGACATTATAGTAAAATATCATACTCTGTAACAGTTGCAATCAGGTGTGTTAGCCTGCCTTTCTTTTTTAAGTACGCAATCAGTTCTCCTCCTGTCCAGGATATAAAAAGAATCAGTATGCACTAATCAGACTCAAATATTCTTCTTATTATGGAACACTTTGAATAAATAGACATCCATAGCTCTGAATAGCACAACAAATGTTTATAGGGTAAGTTACATAAAATGCACACAGATGGTTAATTGTTTCCTTCTAAAATATGATTATTCACACAGTATATAGTTTTGTGTCAATAATATTATGTTTGAAAAAGTAATCTATGCTACATAGTAAATTGACTGTTTTTTGTATAGCACTATTTTATTCTGAGGACTCAAAGCGCTTTATACATCTTGTGTCATTGACCTATTCATAAAAGGACCTTTTCTATGGTTAAGTGCTTCCTATCTAGCGTTCACACGCCGATGGATATATCTGAGAGCAAGCCGGGGTTAGTATCTTGCCTAATGATATTATCATGCAGACTGGAACAGCTAGGGATTGAACTACCAACCCTGTGATTACCTCCTGAGCTACAGCCACCCACAGAGTATATATCCATATTACTTAAACGTAAGCACTGAGGTTCATACTTGATTTTGCGTATGCATAATAATTTAAGATCTTTTCTTGGCAATCATGAGCTTCACAGCGTCACACTGTAACCATAGTTACTCATTGTCATGCATGCCTGTTTACACAGTTTGTGAGAAAGACGACAACGCTGCTGCTGTTTAAGCCTGACATTAATCTGAGCAACATGCATCAATTCATGTTTACAGCATGATAGTGTTGTTGGTATTTTTCAATAGTACCCTCATGGTCTGAATAACCAAATTTGTTTTGTAATTGCACTAGAAAATGGATGTGTAAGACGTCTGTGAATCCGTGGCACAATGTGTCAAAGAGGACAGCCAGAACATGCATGTAGGAGAAGGCATTTTAATAAGCCTCTAATTCACCAACCTTATTTTGTAGCCAAGGCGCCGTTCTTCTCATGTCCAGTCTCTGCGCTGGTTCTTCCTGCAATGCTATTTTGAGATTGGTTCCTGGAACTCCTTTTCTGAGCACTTCAGTGTGGATATTAAAAGTTTCGCCATGGACCTTAAACACTCAAGCAAAATTCACAACGAGTATAATCGCTGCTGAAGAAACTTGGTTTGAGTCTCCCAAAGATTGAATTTGAGTTTTCATTGGAAGAGCCAGCAGTTTCCGAACCCAAATATGTCAGGTCATTGGAAAATTTAAATTAGCTAAATTTAAGTTAAGGTTTTTGATTTTTTTTTTTTTTTACAAATTGAATTTCTAGATCTTTTTAACATAGAGATGAACCCTCAAATTAGCCCCAAAGCAAACATTTCAAGACAGTGGTGAGGAAAGCTCCTTTGTAACAAGAAGAGACCTCCAATAGAAGCAGACTCAGAGTTAATGGATATGTGTTTGGCCAAATTGGTGAGGACAATAACTGCAGACGTACATGGTTTTCTTTGGGTACAGGTAAAAAGTAGAAACTGCAAGACTGAGAGGACTTGTTAATGATATGGAGCAATGGTTAATAAATGCATGATAAGCTAAAGAGATGCCCTCAGTGTTTTGGAGGAGCTATAGTATAACAGGTTGTTTTCACAGGCATGTGGCTGTGAATCTTAACATTAACTGCAGGAGCTGTATATGAAAATGCGGTTGTTTTTCTAAGCTGAATTGTGAATGTTCTCCACGCTGCTTGCTCTTTAGTACAAATACCACATGTCTTGCTTCATCCATGTGAGAATATAGCAGTTTTGTCAGGCTTTACATTCTTTGCTGCTCTATACAATCGGTAACCTTGAATAAACCAAATGGAGCTTGCTTTGTTAAACAAGCAAGCTGCTATTGTGAACTTCACGAGAGAAACCATCTTTGACCAGTGTCCCGACTTGATCCTCCCTGCATTATATTATGTCACAGGGAAAGAAATTATATTTAATGAAAGCTCTCAAGTGAGAGAGAGAGAGAGCATAGTTTTCTTTTTCTTTTTCTACATTTTATAGTAGTGGAGTATGCAGGTTCACTTTCTTTTTGTGTGTTATCAGGCCTGTTTGAGTAGTTGTCTTGAATAACCGCATTAATGAGGCAAGTTAATCATCAAACTACTATCAGAAGGTGTTTTGAGAAATACAAGGCACATGTAATTTTACTTCTGGGAAACAGATTGCTGCTAAATAATAAGAAAGAGAAGCTTTCCATGGGTTTAATCATTAAATTTAAAGTGTTCTACTTCTGCTGACTTTGTCCCACTATATGAATTTCAGTTCAGTTCAAGTGGCTTGAGAAGTTCTGTCCATTTGTACTGCAGTATGGGTAAATAAATTTTTTTTGACCCAGTTGCTGAATTTTTATGTTTGCTCATTTATAAAGAAGTTCTTTAATTTTCTTGGCTGCTGCTTGGCAACTCAAAGCTTCAGCTCCCTTCACACTTTTCAGACTGGCTAGGTCACTGCATTATCTTAATCTGCTGCTTCTTTAGCCACTCCTGATCCCTTGGTGGTATGCTTTTGTCCATTGTCATGCTGGAAGACCCATCCACGACCTCTCCGGAGTGTTCTGCCTGATGGAAAGGGTCTCTTATCTAAAACTCTTCACATACCAGAAAATCTTCTGGTACTTGACTCTTCAATGTAGTGATGTTCTTTACCCTTAGTAGAAAAACAGCCCCAAAGCGTAATGTTTCTACCTCTGTGCTTGGCTGTGGGCAAGGTGTTTTTTGGATCATACTTGGCTTTTGTCTTACTCTAACCATGCCAGGTTGAGTTGATGACAAAGAACTTGATTTTTGGTTTTGTCTGACTACAGCACTTTCTCACCAAACCTGTGAATCATTTAGATCAGGGGTGTCAAACTCAATTGCACAGGGGCCAAAACTCAAGGCACACTTTAGGTCGCGGGCCAAACAAGATAAACATTTATTGAACACACTAAAACAATGTTTTTTAAACATAAATATGAATAAAAACAGACAGGAATATTATTCCAGATTAAATAAACTTAAAAAAATAAACTTTAAATAAAATAAAAATATATCCTGTCAAAATTATGCAAGTTAGCAATATGAACATGCTGCCAAAAACCCCAGAAAAAATAAATGAAAGCATACGCAAGGTTCGAGACGCATATAGACGGAGCTGAGCATTGCTTCAGGAATGGAACTAATAAACTGTGTGGGCCATTCAGTGTCGTCCTTTGCCTTGAGTGTATCATTACACTGCAGCTCCATCTGAATCTGCACAGGTGCAGTTCAGCAAAGTCTGCTGACTTGGTTCAACATTACTTGGCAACAGGGAAAGTGAGGCAGGTTGCACTGGTGCATTTGTGGCAGCTTCACTTGAAATGCCTTCACCGCATCATACATGCCATGTCCATGTATGACAGATTTCCTTGCTGAGCTCAAAAACTCTATTGAGCATTTTTATCCCAACTCAGCCAACGGACCTCTGTGTGATAAGGAATGTTGGCAAACTCTGAATCTATTTCCCACATAAAGACTGAAATTGACGGTGATTTAAACTTTTTGCTCAGATGAAATTTACGGTTTGCGTTACAGTGATCATTACATGCTCCATTTTTAGGACTTTACCACACAGCCTTTCCTGGTGTACGATGCAGTGATATGCTGATAACTCACCGGTACAGTTCTCCTCCTGCATCTTTACTCACATCCTGCTGACTAGTCTGCTTTTTTCACCGCACAACACCGGCGCTCCATCTGTTGTAAGTCCATCAAGTTTGTCCCAGGGCAGTTTCATGTCGGTTACACTTTGACATACCTTTTAAAAAATGTCTTTTTCTGTCGTCGTCCCGTGCATCGATTTAATGTTCAATATTTCCTCTCCACGGATGAAGATGACCAGCTGTGCAATGTCCATCATGTCTGTACTTTCATCCACAGCAGGAGAGTATGCAATAAAGTTTTTGCTTCTAACTGTGTTCTTAAATCAGTGGCCAAACCCGATCAGCAATCGTATTTCTCCTCAGGCTCACATTTGCCAAAATATGCGTTTTGTCTGGACACAAGACGCCACACACCTTCATCATGCAGCTTTTCAGAGTGGTACCGGGCTGATTTGGCTATCTCCTCTGCTACAATAAAACTTGCTTTCACAACAGCTTCACTTTGTGATTTTGCTCTGGTGAAAAACGTCTGCTGAAATGTCAGATTCTTCTTTAGCTCTTCTACTTTCTGTAGTTTCTTTTCTGCATTTAGGTTTATCAACTTATCCTGACGTTTTGTCTCGTAGTGCCATCTTAAATTAAATTCCTTAATTACAGCCACATTAGCTCCAGTAATAAGACACACAGGTTTACCAGCAATGTCTGTAAACATATATTCAGTCACCCACTGGCGCTGAAAGGCTCTGCTTTCAGAATCAACTTTTCTCTCCACCATTGTGAGCGGCTAGCTTCGCAATAACAGAAGTTTGACTTGATTGACGCTGGAATGTTCCCAGTTAGCCTAGCGTTCAGCAAGGAGGCTGCAGCGCTGCATTATGGGATATGTAGTTTGTATATTATTAGCGCCTCATATCGCCGGGCCATGAATAACAATAATAGTACATCCATACTTGATGGGCCTTGACTTTGACACGTGTGATTTAGATGTTCAATGGCAAACGTAAGACAGGCCTGTACATGTGCCTTCTTGAGCAGGGGGACCTTGTGGACACTGAAAGGTTTCATTTCATTATGTGTAATGTGTTACGAATGGTGTTTTACTGACTGTGGTCCCAACTGTCTTCAGATCAAAATAATTGCACCAACAGTTGTCACCTTCTCACTAAGCTTCTTGCTGGTGGTCTTGTAGTCCATTCAAGCCATGTGCAGGTGTACAATCTTATATCTGACATCCTTTGACAGCTCTTTGGTCTTACTTATGGTGGTCGTGAGATCAGAATGGAAGAAATTGATTCTGCAGGCAGGAGTACTAACCTGTGGAGCCTTAATTCTGGCTGGGCTTTAGTCAATCAAACAAGTACTAATTTCACTCAGTGACATGCAAATCAATTTATAACTTTTATGTAATGTGTTGTTTCTGGATGTTTTGATTGATATTCTGTCTCTTCATTAAAATGGAACAAAATTAAAGACTGTTCAGTTCTTTGTAAGTGAGCAAACTTACAAATTCAGTAGGGCATCAAATAATTATTTCCCTCACTGTAGGTGAACCACATCGCTGTTTTGTCACTTTCAGGAGCTGCTGTCTTTGGCAAAGAGGAAAAGGGTTGATTCGGGTGAGCAAGAAGAACCTGTTGGCAAAGCAGCAGCTTCCACAGACTCTGAGACATCTGACAGTGATGATGAGGTATAGCACTATTAGTATTTACTCTAAAAGACCTTACAGTTTTGGACATGTGAGGCACAGGAGACTAAACCTTAATTCTCTGTCAATTATATAATCAAAAGTTACATTTTCATTCCTTTTGTGTAGTGGACGGTCGGTGGCACCAAAGGCAAAAAGAAGGTTAAGCAGGGCAAAGGGTCTGAAAAGAAGAACGCTACAAAGAAGAAGGTTAATAAAGCGACAGCGTCTGGTAGCTCAGATGGGGACAGCTCAGCTGAAAGCTCTGCACCGGAGGAAGGTGGGTTTCTTAATTCAGTGTTCACATTGAAAAAGATTTTCCCTGCTCTCTTTTTTAAAAATCTGTTATTATTAAGTCACACATCTATTCATAAGTTTAGTATCCTTGAAATGCTACTAAACTGGTGAGCAAAACAGACTTTCACGCGTTCTCATGTTCAAAACATGTTCAAAACATGTTCCATGAAGTGTAGAGTGGGACATCCAGACATATTACGAACTGTAGATTATACATCACTACAGTGCTGCATCCACAGGTTTTTCAAGAGGTTAGGATTACATGACTCACTCACTCATCCTGTTTATCTCAGGTGTCTCACAGCAAAGCATCTAAGCTGTTGTTTATTTTTGTCACATTGTCCTGGTGTGAACTGGCTGACAGCATTAAGAAAAACCTGGGAAAAAAATTCTCCTGGGAATTTGTGGTTGTTCACAAATCCAATTCAGTTTTGGTAATCCACTAACATGAAACGGTCTACATTGAGTGAGGAAAAGCCTACAGTACAACTTCACTAAGCCATTTACACTTATTTATTTACTTTTTTTGGGACCTAATTACATTGGCAATGTTAAAAGGATTTAGAACTGCTTCATGGTTAAAAGCTTCCCTTCCAAATTCTGCTTATAAAAGCTGTTTATGACACATTTCGTAGACAAAAGTCAGATATATTAGAATTAAAATCTCTCTGATGACGTGTCTACCTTTTTGTTTTGTAATTGATTTGAAAACAGCTTTTTGGGGTTTTTTTGTGTTCCCTGTCTCTGGTTCCTTGAAATTTTTTAGGCGAGGTGTCTGATTCAGAGAGCAACAGTTCGTCCTCCAGCTCTGACTCGGATTCCTCTGAGGACGAGGTGTTCAGGGATGGTTATGATGATGACTTGATGGGTGATGCTGAGGACAGAGCTCGACTTGAGCAGATGACAGAAAAGGAGAGAGAACAAGAGCTGTTCAACAGAATTGAGAAAAGAGAGGTGCTAAAGAGACGGTGAGTGGGGAATAAAAATCGTTAAAAAAAAGTTATACTTGGCATAAATAACTTTTTCTTAGTTGTTAAAAAAATCCTACAAGATAGTTATTTGTTAAAATACACTAGAGCACTCCTATTTTACTTCAACAAATTTGCCAAAAAATGCAAAAACGTGGCATTTTTAAGTTATGACGTGAGCTCACAGTTTATTCACTCAGGATTCTGCTTGTTTTCAAAGGTTTGAAATCAAGAAGAAACTAAAGACAGCAAAGAAGAAGGAGAAGGAGGAGAAGAAGAAAAAGCAGGAAGAAGAGCAAGAAAAAAGGAAGCAATCTCAGGTTCAAGATACACAAGTGGTGAGTCTAGTTTCACACACATCTAAAACAATATTAGACACACTATTAGGGCTGGGCCATATTATACTGTTCACGGTAATACCGGTACAATGTTGGGCAACGATAAGAAAATAAAATATCGCGATAGAATATTGGTAAAACGCGCATGCACAGTGCCTTTGTTTTCATACGCACATGGCCGAAAAAGCATGGCGGCAACGGAGAATGAGAAGGGGGGGGAAAGCGGATCGTTGAGTGAAACGGATGAAACAGAATTGGTTTGTAAAAATGTTGCAACTTCAGTGATGTGGAACTGGTTTAGTGTTTGTCTGTCAGATACCCACCAAAGCACATTGTTTTGTACAACATGCAAGCGGGCTGTTGTTATTGCTGTATTTGTCGGACTAAGGTGCTCGTAAATTTGGGAGTAATCTGGGTCCAAAACTCCGTCCGCTTCAGGTCCCAAAGTCACACGAACACTGCAGCATCACTGAGAGTTAAAAACTGTCTAAATTCTTTCATCTTAATAAAATGATCAGCACTGCTGCTTTACCAGGTGTAACAATTAAGTTTAACATCCAGGCATCCATGAAAACAGAATTTATTACATTTAAGAGAGTTAGACGTTAGCAGGAAGTTAGCAGAGGTCAGCTCGCTAGTTTCACTAGTTACCTAAGCATGACATAGTGGGGCTGTTCATATAACGATATATATCGGATGACAGTATAAAAACATCTATCATTTCATTTTATGCTATCGTTTGTTTCGCGGTGTCGCAAAATAAACAGTTTTACGGCAATATTTTTTCATCGTTCTGATGGTCACTGTAGTGGTTATATTAATTTCTTAAGTTCTCTCTTTCTCTTATATGTAATATAACTACACTACGGACAGACAAGCGCCTGTTTTTATGCGTTGTCGTTAGCAACAATGACGGTAACACCTTCGCGTCTCCGCTTGTTTATGTTCCACATAAACCTTTCACAATAAAGCTCAAGATCCTGTTGAGACTTTTCAAAATAAATTGAATCACGTAAAAGAGCAGATTATTTACGGATGAGAATTAAAAAAGAGCCGCCAGGTGCTAAAAAATAAACCTTAGACTCAAACGTTAGAACAGGCAACCCGCAGCACGCCGTGTAATAAATACAAAGAAAACGGCGGCCGTTACAACTTATGTCTAAAAATGTATAGTTTCATGCATTGGTTAAAACACTCGACTCCGGTTGAAGGACGCGCAGCTGGAAACACTTCACGCAAGTCGAGCTGCCCGAGATTCACAGAATTTACAGAAAATGTTACATTTTTGTGATTTATATCGTTATCGGACGATAGAATTCTTATATCGGCATATGAGATTTTGGTCATATTGCACAGCCCTATGACATAGCATGTTCTGACTGAGAGATTTCTGAAAAAATTCAAACGTACAGCTCTGCTATCACTTCCAACATAAATGAAGACAAAACTAAACAGCAGTGACATTTGTAGGGTTACTGAAGGTGGGCTAGCTGGTATATAATGATGTGCTACGTGATCGCTAGCGACACAGCTATGTTAGCATAACATAAACACAGTGAAGCTGCAGGATGAATGCTAACACTTTTCCACTCAATCGTGCGAAATATTTTTGGCCATATCGCCCTGCTCTACATACTATACAACAGTGTGTATCAGTACCTGCTAAAACATATTGTTTTAGCAATATGTTTTTAGTGCAGTGGGAGTATATTAGTACTCCCACTGCACTTTATAATATATACAACAACAAAAAAATCTCTGTGACGTCTTTTAGTGCCTTTTACTGTATATAGTAATCTGTATATAGGACAAATTACACTTCTATAATACTTTAGGGTGTCTAATTCAACTGATTTTCCCCAGTGTAGGATTAATAAAGCCTCTGTCTATCAATAATTGATAGTCTTGCCTAAATAGGAGCTTGAACTGAAGTTTTAATTTCACTCAGTAATTTAAGTGAAATCAGATTCCTCTTTTGCTTCTCATTTCTGCGTGGTATGAGAAGGAGTGGCATTACACATTGTCTTTATCATATTTCTAATTCTAACCTCTAAGTGCTCATGTCTACAGGTCATGTCCCACAACAAGGAAAGACGATCCAAGCGTGATGAAAAACTTGACAAAAAATCCCAGGCTATGGAAGAACTAAAGGCTGAACGAGAGAAGAAGAAAAATAAAACAGGTTGGCATGCCTTGTACTCCTTTGTGACAGGTTGTTGTGCCAATCTGATTGTCTTTCAAACGCTGACGTGTCGTCTCTTAACAGCGGAGTTGCTGGCTAAGCGTCAGCCGCTGAAGACGAGTGAGGTTTACTCTGACGATGAGGAAGAAGAGGAGGAGGATGATGACAAGTCATCTGTCAAAAGCGATCGCAGCTCCCGTTCATCATCTTACGATGAAGACGAGTAAGTGTATCAACCAGTGCATTCACCACAGTGCCATCACAAGAGCAATGGTCAAGTTTGATGCTTTTCTCTTGATTCTGAGTAACTTTTTAAACTGTGTTCTGCTACCAGAAAAGAGGAGACTCCACCAAAGTCACAGCCCGTTTCCCTGCCAGATGAACTCAACAGGATCCGCCTGTCCAGACACAAGCTGGAGCGCTGGTGCCACATGCCCTTCTTTGCTAAGACTGTGACTGGCTGCTTTGTAAGGATAGGAATCGGGAACAGCAGCAGTAAACCAGTTTATAGGGTGAGCTTATATTCTCGTTACATCTCCTCTACCACCAATATATTATTGTAAGGTTTATTTATTTTGGAAGTATTTTTACTTATGTTTGAGTTTCTTGTTCCCTTGTTGTTGAAAGGTTGCTGAAATTGTTGATGTAGTAGAGACGGCGAAGGTTTACCAGCTTGGATCAACACGAACAAACAAGGGATTACAGTTAAGGTAGGCATACTGTCATGGATACATGGATCATTTAGTTATCCTGGTTTCCAAAAACACAACTCTTAATGTTGTAAATCATCTACAGGCATGGTGGTGACACACGGGTTTTCAGGCTTGAGTTTGTATCAAATCAAGAGTTCACAGAAAGTGAATTCATGAAGTGGAAAGAGGCGGTAGGTGATTTTTAAAAAAGAAGAATGTTTAAACAGTCGTAAATATATAATCGATAAAGTGATGCTGAAATGTGTTTCATGGATTTTTCTCAGATGATTGCTGCTGGAATGCAAGTACCAACTCTGGATGAAATCACCAAGAAGGAGCAATCCATCAAAGAAGCTCTCAACTACAAGTTCAATGATAAAGACATTGAGGATGTAAGTCGTTTTTTGTTTTTTTTTGTTTTTTACTAGGTCTTCATTCTTTTTTCTGACGTCATTAATTATGAGCGATCATAAAAATTTTTGTCTAAACTCTCTGCAGATTGTAAAAGAAAAGGACAGATTCCGGAAAGCACCACCAAATTATGCCATGAAGAAAACGCAGTTACTCAAAGATAAGGTAAAAGAAAACCAGAATTTTTTTTTTTTAAACTCCAAGTTAAGGTGGAATTATCGTAGCCCTTTAAATGTCACCCTGATAACCTGTAAATCTGTACCAACAAAACATGGACATTGACAGCAAATGTCATTGAACTGAACTTTGATGAGAGACAAAGGCTAATCAGGCTTACCTTTTCATTTCTTTTTCTCTTTTGGTTTGAAGGCCATGGCAGAGGAAAGTGGAGATGGTGAACGAGTGAAAGTGATCCAGGATGAACTGAATGAGCTTGAGGAAAGGGCAGAAGCCCTCGACAGACAAAGGACCAAGAACATCTCTGCTATTAGGTACACAATCTACACTTATAAACATTTTACTGTGTTTAATAAAACTGCTTATCCAAAGTTCCTGAATTAAAATACACCGTTTAAAACACTGGTTTTAGTAAACCTAATGTTAAATAAAGTTATTGGAAACTACAGAAAAACAGCTAAATTGTGTTTTGTTGGTAGTGCCAGGTATTATGTTTAAAAAAAACTTTTTGTGATATGTAAATACAGTCCTTTATCATTACTCTGTAAAGACCTTAAACTGTTCTTTTGCCACCCAGCTACATTAATCAGAGGAACAGAAGCTGGAACATTGTTGAATCTGAGAAAGCTCTTGTGGTAAGTGTTCACCTTCTTAAACAGCACCATAGACAGTCATCACAACCTTAGATGAGCTAAAAATAAAAAATAAAAAAGCTATATTACATAATGCAATTACTCATTATTCATAACTTTATGCTAAAATATTGACAGCATAACACCATATTAATACATCTATGGATAGGAAAACCATAAATGACTCAAGCATCAGGCTATAAAGTCTGTTTTCTTACACTTGGAGTCTGTTTTTGCAGCATTTTATAAAAAAGGTACATTCATAATCTTCCTCAAAGTGCTTCCTCATGTCAGGTGTTTTCTTAATCTGGTGCTGCTTTACTGTGACCGTGTTCAGTATCACTGTGGTTCACTTCAGGCATCTGCCAGCCTAAGAGTTTTATACTATAGCACCTTTATGTCCAAGACAACCTGCAGAGGCTTAAAACTGTCACGTCCTATTGCATGTGTAGTAAAAATAACATACCTATGAATTTTAATGCAGCTTTCATGATTATACATCACCTTGATAGTGCGGGTTTCTATATACTAATTTTTAGTTTATTCATTTTTATGTTATTAATTATTTTCCAACAGGCTGAAGGACAAAATGCCAAAAACCAACAAATGGATCCTTTCACACGAAGACAGTGCAAACCCACCATGGTGTCTAATGTAAGTATTCTATAATAAATTTATCAGATTGGATAATTGTGCTTGTTTAAACACACTGAAATAACACGTGCCTCATTTTCACAAACAATCATACCTGAATCATGAAGGTGACAGTTTAAATGACTGAATTGTTATAAATAAGACTGAAGACATGCTTAATTATGTGCACGCAGCATAACAGCAGTCTGAAATGTCCCTAAACTACCACTACTTCTACTTCCGTTGATCTGATCTGTCACTCTGATTCTTTTAATTTGGCAGGCCAGAGATCCGTCAGTCCATGCAGCTATTCTTGCTCACCTAAACCAGAAATATGGCTCTGGTTCAACACCAGACAATTCAAGTCCAGAGAAGAACAAACTGGTAAGCAGGACCCTCTCTGATAGCTCATAAAAATTATGCCAAAACTGGTGTTGAAGTTTGGCTTTATCCAAGGAAAGACATTTTGAGATAAACTCAACTTTTTGAAAGACTAAACTGAGTTCAGCACTGTAGTGTTTGTTTGTTTTTTTGTTTGTTTTTTGGTGAATTCATGAATTATAAGCTGTCATATTTAAAAGAATGAAAACAAAACTATTATTTTTAGAATATGGCAAAACTATAGCAGAAAATAATCTATTTTTCTTTGAGGTCTTGTTAAAAGAGATTGGACTGGAAATGAGTACTAACCTGAACTGTAGCTCTTTATCTTGAAGAAATCTTTACTTTGTTTGTTTTAGGGTCAAACAAACCCGAAAGACAAAGATGTCCCGAAGCCAACCACTGACCTCTCGGAAGACTTGTTTAAAGTTCACGACTTTGATGTAAAGATTGACCTACAGGTTCCCAATGCAGGTGAGACCCTCGTTTTAACCTTGTGTGTTTTGTGGTACTGTTGAAGCTATACGACCTAGATGTTCTGCTTGCTTGGAGCACAAGGTGAATGCCAGTGTGTATCACAGTGATATAGTGAAGTTGTGTAATTTTGCTCTTCGTCTGCAGAGGCGAAGTCTCTGTCTGTGAGCTCTAACGCGTTGCCAGTGAAGGACGGCGCTCCCCGCAGGTCCCTCAACCTGGAAGACTACAAGAAGAGGAGGGGGCTGATTTGATGTGGCAGAACCTCATCGAGAACCCACATTGCATGTGTAAGCAAGAGTTTGTGTGTGTGTGAGTGAAAGTGAGAGACTGGGTGTTTGTATGTATGAGCAAGAGCGAGAATGTCCTGAAGGATGTGTGTTTGAATGATGATAAAATAGACTGTTCATCCAACACAAAGGAAATACTGATTAAACGGAGACAACATTTTTCTCAAAGGATCTTTCTCGGGAAAAAGAAAAAAGAAAACCTTGTCCAGTTATGTTTGTTTTTTGGGGTTTTTTTTGTTTTTTTTTTGTTCTTTTTGCATTCACAGACAAACTTGTATACGGAGTTTGTTTGTGTGTTTGTTTGGTTTTTTTTAATGTATTTAACTTCTCTCCTACTCTTCTGGATCTTCTGGAGTCAATTCCCTTTTTTAAATTTTTTTTTTAAATTTTTCTCCAAGAGGACAAAGACAACATGGCGCTTGTGGATTATTACCTTGAACAAGGAACCTATCTTAGAAAATTTAGGTTGTTTAGGCATTTTAAAGTCTATGGACATCTTCAGATTTGACCAGCTTGTTCTCATCAGTAATAAATTAAAATAGTACATTTTCCCCCTCTGTATGTATGAACATCTGTACTTGCATTCCATCCTAAATTTCAACAGCATTGTGGTTATTTGCAGAGTTCACACTATCATCATCTCTGACTTAACCACAGTGTTGGCCCTTCATGAAAAATGTAAAACGTTCAGTACAGGTCAGCTGGACATCTGTCACTTTTTAATCAACCTAAATAAAGAGGAACTCTTTTGTATGGCCGACCTTATTCTAAGTGTTGCTTCATTTTTGGTTTCCCTCGGTTGGTTGTTCATGGGATAACTCCCATGCCCTCAACTCCCAGAGCAGATTCTATGTGTTATTGATTGTGTCCATAGTCAGTTCCTGTTTTGATGTGGCATGCCATGTAAATATGCATTTTTGAGTGAGTGCGGAAAAAAATAAAGGGGCACTGTTTCATAACTTCTGTGTCATTTTGTCTGTCTTCTGCATGGACTACAGATGAGGACAAGTGAATATACAAAGTTAGAACAATGTTTCCAAGTTTCAGGAACTGGAGTTAGAAGTAATCAAGAAATTTAAAGAGAGCCTTCAAGTACAGAACAAGCTCAGCAGAGGTAAGAAGAGAGAGATTTCAAAGACAGTCGCATTCGATTGTATGCTAGTGCCCCACTCAAAAGTAAGAAGGCAATTAACTGACAAGTGTTCACCATTTGTTGACAAATGAAGCCAATAAAAAGGCTGGAGCTGATTCCAAATGTTGAATTTGTATTTGACAACTCTTAAGTAGGAAGTCCAAAGACATGCAGATGCAAGCAAAGGAGGTCATCCTTAGGCTGAATGTCACAGGAACTGCATAACAACATTCTGGTAAATTCTTAAAAGGTATGAATGCACTGGGCAGCTCAGCAACATTAAATGGCCCAAAAAAAAACAAGACAGCTAAAGGGCACGGTGAAAGAATTATATCCATGGTTAAGATGAAAAACTTAACAACATCTAACCAAGTTGAGAACACTCTCAAGCAGGTAGGCATATCATTGTCAAGATCTACATTTAGGAGATGTATAGAGAAGGTTTACAACAACACTGATTACACTCAGGAACAAGAAGGACAGATTAGTTTGCCAGAAAACCCTCAAATGTGCAGTTCTGAGAAAAAAATCTTTGAACAGATGAAACCAAGAAGAACTTGCACTTGAATGATGGGAGAGAAAAGTACGAAGAAGCACAGAAACAGCTGAACCATACCGCATCCAATGTAATGGAAATAATATTACAGCATATGCCTGTGTGGCTGTCAGTGGAACCGGGTCACTAGTTGTTACTGATGATGTGACTGCTGATAGAAGTAGCAGGATGAAATGTACAGTCTACAGACCTATATTCTCTGCTCAGATTCAGCCAAATACTTCCAAACTCATTGAACAGTGCTTCATAGTGCAAATGGATAATAGCTCAAAGGGACTCTCCACCAATTGGTCTTAGAACTGAAGAAGCTTCTCAGTTGAGAGGTGAAACGTCTTGAAGAAACATAAAGAAGTCCAGAGGCTTTTCTTTCCAAGCTCCTTAGACTACTATGACCTGGATGACTGAGAACCTTCACAGGCAACCCATACAGCTGCATACAGCAAAAAAATTAAAAACTGAATACGGAAAGTGTCACAAGGACTGGAAGGTGACAGTAGTAAAGGGTTAGCAGAACATCTACTTGGCAACGTCCATGTGTTCCATAATTAAGGTTAGTGGACTAAAGCAAACAAACAAACAAGCAATTATTTTTTAATATCTTAAATACTTTTGGTCTTCTGAAAATGAGGTACAATCTACAAAATTGATAAAACTTTTGGTAAACCCCTTGAAATAAAACTGAAAGTCTGCACTTCAATAATATCTCGATTGTCTTAACAAAATAAAGTACTCTGGCCATAGTCTGTAATTTATTTCTTATTTTTTATTTTATAGTAGTTTTCCCAGTGTTTAGCTTCATTTGTTTCAAACGGCAAGCTTTTATCCAAAGATGAGTACTTCATACGTGTTTATCCGAATATTAATTAAAATAGGATCATATTTAAACTTAAAAACTATGTTTAATTTTCTTTAAAAAATACAGTAAACAACTTACCAGTTGGTCAGGTCTTCTCCTCCGCCTCCTTCTTCTTAGTATTATTGTTGCTGTTGTTGTTGTTCTCCATTAATTTATTTTTATTTACAGTAAAGTAAAGTCCTTAACAGAGGTGAGTTCTGCGCTTTGGAAACACCGTTGGTTAATTTTCGATCAGGCTTTTCTCAGGGCGCTCTGTTGTCGGGTCCTTATTTGCAGCGCTTCCTGGTCCACGTATTGAGAGGATCACCAACATCCTCCTTGACAGATGATGATATTTGACTTTGTTTTCCAAGCAGTTTTATTCTTTCACTCTGATCTGTTTAACCTCGGCGGCAGCCAGGTGACTGGAGACACCCTGAGACTGATACCTCTTGTCAAACGGTACCTTTAAATGTTTCCTTTAACAGCCAGCTAGCCTGTTAGCCGCAGCACTGATGGAGTTGATCCTGAACAACTGTGTTTACATCGTTTTACGATAACGTTAGAGCTAAAACCCTTCCAATAATCCCCCAGTTGTTCATTTACGTTTTACCAAAAAAAGCGTGGTGTCGTTAAAAATTATAGCTGATTAAATTTCGCTGCTTAGTTTTTTGTTATAGCATGCTAGCTGTGCAGCATTTGTCGGAGGGACCGTTTTAGTCCTGAGTCGAACTTGAGAGGCTGCTCACAAAGCTGGAAGAGTCCCAACTTTAACTGTCTACAATTTGTTGCTGCGATCCTGTTTATTTAATATGGATCAATTCGCAGTTTTGCTTCCCATCTAGCTCGGTCCTGTCTAGTTTCAATGCTATCCTCAGAATGCATTTATTGCCACATTTATTTTGGACAATATGCACTTGGATTAAAAAACAACGACCCCAAAACTGCCTGCATTTGCTTTGTTGGACCAGTAGTGCCTGCCAGAGGGCAACAGGTCAAACAGCAAGTGCCCAGGGTGATAGCTGTTTTGACCCTCTTGAGTGGATTCTTGCTTTTGCAGTTGCTTTGAGAAAGGGAAGAGCACAGGCATTGATCTTTTCTGTTGTCTTTATAACCCTGTGGATAACATGTATAGCTGCTGCAAAGCAGTTGGCATATTGCAGTGTTACCAAAAGTAGTTTCTCATCCGTGACTGTTATTCTTCAGGAACCTTATTAAGCGAATGCGCCACTGAGCTGTCTTACCTGCAGCTGTTGTGTTAGCAGACCAGGTGAGGTTGTCAGCAATAAAGGTTCTGAGAAACCCTCTCTACACAGCCTTTGTTGACAGCCAGGGGGAGGGGGTTTGCTCTGCTCTTCCTGTAGTCTACAGGAAGACATCAGAGTAGAATTATAGATCTAATGAAGGAGGGCATACAGTGGTGTGATGTAACAGAGGAGACTGTTAGGCTACGTTCATACTGCAGGCGGAAGTGCATCAAATCCGACTTTTTTGACCCTATGCGACCCATATGCGATCATGGTATGACAGTGTGAACAGCACAAATCCGACCTGGGTCACTTTCGCATGTGATACTAAATCCGATACATATCTGATGTTTTAGAAAGCAACTGCTGTTTTAATGGTCATGTCGCATTAAATCTGTCTTTTACGTCACTGAACAAGACAGACGCCAATTATCAGCGCCCGAGAAGACAATGTGAACGCTTCCTGGCCATCCAGTGTAGATGTTAGTGAAACTGTTGGGAAGACAACGTTGGAGAAATGTGAACATTTTATTTGTACTGTATAATCTGCAGATTCTGACAGAAATCTGCAACTATCCTTTGAAGCACCGCTCCTCTCTAAAACAGCAATAAGGATAATTATTAGGCCATATGTAAATAATAAAATAACTTTATAACTTAAAGCAAAATTGGGAAATGTAAAGTCCAAAACAAGTCTTTATATTAAGGTCCATCAGTCAAACAATACTGTTTGGTCTGGGTCTAAACAGAGCGCGTTGTATGTGACATCTTCTTTTGCCCATGCGGGCCGCTTTGAGGGTTCACACTAGAGCGCGTTTGCTGTCACATTTTATTTGTAGTGTGAACAAGCAGACCAAAAAAATCGGATTTGATCAAAAAAATCGGAATTGGGCATTAAGACTTGCAGTGTGAACGTAGCCTTAGAGAAAGAGGGGGATGAAGGCAGAAGATCTGCTATGGTTACCTGGGCTGATAGTAGCCACACCAGAAGTAGCTCTGTCATGCACAGGTACAGTTAGGCAGTGTATCCTGAGCTTTCGAAACTGAAGGCCTCACTGGATGGTATCTCAGTGGTGATAATGATGAGGGGAGGTGAAATGCTATTTACAGTTAAACTGCGTGTCTAGATTTAGCGTCTGTCATTGACATAGTGACCGTTACTCCACCACTGACCTTCCTTATGTTGTTAAATAGAAATCCAAGAACTTGGAAAGTAAATAAATATATTATCCGTCAAATAAATCTTTACATGTTGCTGTTTGTCTCTATCGCTAGGTTGCAAAATGTCTTGGTTTACTGACTTGGCTGGGAAAGCTGAAGACTTCCTGAATAAAGTGGACCAGGGAGCTGCTACTGCCCTGAGTAAAGGCCAGGAAAAATCCTCCTCCTTCTCAATAGCCTATGGAGAAGAATCCACTGCTAAAACGGACTACAACTCTGCAGGTTACAAGACCAACCCAGCTGTGACACATCATACCTATGCATCCTCTCATGATGCCCAGGGCTACATCTCTGCTGCAGCTGGCAACATCAAGAAATCTAATGCAACCATGCTGGCTGGGTCTGCCAACGTGACCAGTACACCCTTGGGCTCTGGTAGCAGCGCCCCCAACACTGGCAAGACTTCATCTGGGTTTGTGAGGCCCAAAAAGAGTGAGCAGAATGTGGACGATGACATGCTCTTTGATTTTCTGAATAGCTCTGAGCCTCAAGTCAGCAATCAGAGGGATTCAAGAAAGGACCTTGTAAAAGTGGTAGAGGCCCAAAACCCAACATTTCCCGCTTCCACCACTTCTCATACAACCCCATCAGTCCCCTCCACACCCCCTTCCACCCGGGGTGTATCAAGAGCTTCAAGCATGAACTCATTATCTGCTCACAGCATCAAAACAGAGGAGAACTCTGCTAAAGAGCAAGGCCAAGGTATGAGCAAAGCCAACAGCGCACTGTCTGACTAATTAACAACACTCAAACATTTTATAAACGATAAACTTTATTCACAGGAGAAGAAAATTTCAGCTTACAGTTAAGACACTTTTTTTTTAGCTTCTTCTTCACCTTTATTGGCGCATCAGTGCATTTTTGTCACATTACTTCTACTGATAGGCTCTCATGACTATGAGAGAAAAATTATGTGCAGGTGCACATGAAAGCAGCCTTTGTTTAAATAAATCAGTGATAGCAGGCTCTAATTTGCAAAGATTTAAAGAGTACAGTGAAAATGGAGTGAACAAACACATGAAAAGGAACTAATAATTAGTCACTTGGTAAGATAACAGTTACCTTCAAGAACATTCTGGTTTGTAATTGCATATTGAAATAGTCAGTTGCTTGAAGGGATAAAATTATTTTACAACAAAATAAAGGTCTTTAAAGAAAGTGAATGAAAACCAGTGACTACTGTGCCACAGTCATAACTCAGCTTTTTCTATATGAAACCCAGTAAAAACAAGAATCAATGTTTTTATTAGTAAATCTTTGGTTGAAGAGCTGAAATTAATTAAGGGGGTTTAAGAATGGAGTCAGAGGTGTACTTACAGATAGTCTCCATAATCTCTCATAAGCTCTTGATAACTTGTTTGCTTTCAAAGCTAATTTCAAGTTATGTGGTTCTTGCAATTTAGAAAGACTTGCTGTTGGATTTCAGTGGCTGAGTAAAGAATATTATTAATACAGTACAGAACTGTAGCATCTGAATAAAGATGGATGGTATATTTTCTTATAGAGAGAGGGTCCAATATTGTTAATATGAACCACATGGGACCTAATACTGAACCTTGTGGGACTCCTTTTTAAAATGGTAAATTTACCACGTCCCACTAAAGAATTAACCCACTTAGTGTCCAAAACTTGACAGGGAACCTTAAAGTACAATGGTATGAAATAAGATAATTTTATATTAATGCTTTATTATGCCAGTTTGTTGCTGTTTAGAAGTATAACATAAGAGCTACCACACTTATATCTGTAAATGCTGTTTTCTCTTTACTCTTGCCTGGCCACCACAGATACACCTGAGAGTTCAGACTCAAGCTTGGCTGTCCCTCTGGAGTCCAGCAGGCAAGAGCCTCCTCCACCAACAGAAGAACCACAGAACCAGATCCTGTCCAGCCTGCGTCTAGAGAACCAGTTGCTGCGCAGTGAAGTGGCCTCCCTGAATCAAGAGATGGCTTCAGTTATCCAGAGAGCAAAAGACTTACAAGATGGTTAGCAAAAAAAAGCCAATACTGAAACCCGAAAATGGCACACATTCACCTGGCTACACCTCTTCCTATGATTTCATTTGTTTTTTTCTCTCTTAGAGCTAAACCAGGCCCGTCTACGTGCAGACAAATGGAACTCGGAGCAGTCCCAGACTGACCGAACGTTACGAGAACTTCGGTCACAAGTCGATGACCTAACAGAAGCTCTCTCAGCCAAAGACGGTCAGCTTGCAGTCCTAAAAATCAGACTCGATGAAGCCGATCAGCTTCTAAAATCCCGCAGTGCTGCATTAGAGGAGGCACAGAAGGAAAAGTCAAAGTATGCTTTTGGAGCCAAAGTCTTAAATAGAAATTACACTAAACTTATAAAGAACTGATTTAGATAGCATTTTCTTGTCTTGTTTGATTTTTTTAGAATTATGCAAGACCACACAGAAGGGAACAGCATGCAGTCCCAAGCTCTGGAAACCTTACAGGAGAGGCTGCGAGAGGCTGAACTGGCGCTCAGAAGAGAACAGGACAGCTACCGGCAGATGCAGGTGCACATGATGCCATTCATTTTCTGTATTTACAACGGTTAAATATAGACTGGTCATATGGAAATGATGAGACTTAACTCTCTGTTCTTGTGTAGACTGAATATGCTGGCCGGCTCTCTAAATTGGAGGCCGAGAGGCAAACCCTTGCAGAAACAGTGACTGCAGCTGAGCGGCGAGCAGCAGAGGAGAAGTTCAAGGTCGACGACTTCCAACACCAATTAAAAAGTGCCAAAGCTGCAGCTGAGTCTGCCAAGCAAGAGTTACAAGACTATAAGCAAAAAGCTTCACGCATCCTACAAGTAAGGCTTGTGGAGGCTCTCCCGAAAAATGATTTCATTGAAAGCTTTACCCTGGAGTAAAGTGGAGTAAATCTCATTATTATATGTTTGAACTTTTATTTAATACTTTTAAATGTTTGTTTAGTCCAAAGAGAAGTTGATCAGCAGTCTGAAGGAGGGATCTGGTCTAGACACCCTGGACGGCAGTGGGACCATGGCTCTGGAGCTTGAGGAGCTACGTCATGAAAAGGACCTGCAGAGGGAGGAGATCCAAAAACTGCAAGGGCTAGTTCTCACTCTGAGGACTGAAATACAGGTGAGATACTATATGCAGTAGGAAAAAGCAAAATTACTTACTAGCGAGAGAGGCCAGTAATTCAGTGGAGGTTGAATTTTTCCTTACAGGATTTGGAGAATCAGGCGCTGGCAGAGGCAGAGACGTGGAGGGAGCAGCAGGCGCAGTTACAGGAGCAGCAGACCTTACAGAACAGAGCAAAGCAGGAGGTAGAGGCTGAGGTGGAGCGCTACAAACAGGTAAAAGAGAGTTACAATAATAATAATAGGCTAAAAATGATAAAAGCTGTGCACAAGCTGTTGTTTTGACTAACTTAATCTTTGTGCCTATAGGAGCTTCAGTACCTTGAGGAAGAGCACCATCGAGCCAAAACCACTCTGCAGAGTCGAATCAAAGACAGAGAAGATGAAATCCAAAAACTCAGGAACCAGGTCAGTACCTTAAAGTTATACAAAAAAATTGAGGAGTCTCCTTCCCGGATCAGAACTTAGAGAACATTTGCTTTGTGTCTATTAAAACCACTGAATAATAATGTCTGATGAATTTCCTTTTGCAGTTGACCAACAAGACACTCAGCAACAGCCAAACAGAGCTGGAGAACCGGCTCCACCAGCTGACGGAGACACTGATCCAGAAGCAGACAATGGTGGAAGCTCTTGGCACAGAAAAAAACTCCCTCGTCTTTCAGCTGGAGCGCTTGGAGCAGCAGCTGAAGAATACTCAGGGAGGACAAAGTGGAGGGCCGGCAATCAACATGAGCGGTTTAGAGGGAGCAGGTAGGAGAAGCTGTCATTTTCTTTTTGTTTTGGTAAATGAGACCTGTTTTGAACAGTTGTTTTATTAAAAAAACCCTAATATATAATATATGCATTTACATTTCTCTGTTTTGGACTGTCAGGGGCAAGACAAAGAAACACACCTGTGCTCTTCAGTGACCAGGACAGTCCAGGAGTGTATGGAAAAGTACGTAAGGCAGCCAGCACAATTGACCGCTTCAGGTAAGCTTTCACTGTTCACCGTTTTACTGTGCAACAGTTCCATTGTTTTACAAGTGAAAAACTGTTCACTGTGACCAATACTTTTATTTCTAACAGCATAAGACTGGGAATCTTTCTGAGGCGCTACCCAATGGCCAGAGTTTTTGTCATCCTGTACATGGTCAGTGTTAGTATTGAAATGATATGAACCCTTTGTTCAATGAGAGAGAGAGTGCTCAGTAGCTGGTAAAGTGGTCTGTAACATCTGTAGTTTATTCATGATCTTTTTTCTTTCTTTGCAGGCGGTACTGCACCTGTGGGTCATGATTGTTCTTCTGACCTACACACCAGAAATGCATGGTCGTCCTGATGGAAGATAGAAGGCCTGAGTTTTATGGTTGGGTATTTAAAGATGTTTTCATTGGCCTTTAATGTAAGGAAGCTGCTGGAATATGGGCTCTGGGACCTCTCCCTGTTTTGCACAAATATGCTATGAATTAAAAGACATTTCCTCTAATTTCTTCTATATTGTTTCCAAATCAAGATGGTTAGCATTGAGTTTTAAAGTAATTACAGAGTGATATTGTCTTGGTGGTCTCTTAAATGGACATGAATCAAAAATTGTGTTGGTTTCAGAATTCTGAGAGATTGTATTTAACACTATGTACAAAAAATAATCTTTTAATAAATGAATTAGAAGGAAAAACAGAGACTGGCTCTTCTCTGTCACATTGTTTGAGCCACAAAGCAACAGAAAAGGAACCTTCACAGAGCTTCTGCACAACACTCAGTTTAAAAGTATTTGAGGATTGAATACGATACGTTCAGATGAACAGAATCAAAATTCTGCGGGCTATGAAGAACACAATGGATGAACAGAAGGATGATGTGATAACACGGTTTGACAAACAAACAAGTATTTTCACACCAAAAAGATGGTTTCCAAAGAGTTGTTAGCTGAAAACTCAGCATATCCTGACTTGGTGAGCAATGTATCCTTAAAAAGTTTGACAAAACTGCAGACAAACGGTATCTGAAGGTCATGTCCTTCAGAAACAGGAAAGACGGCAAAGACCTGGCACAAGACCAGACAAATGGTTGCAGTGGAAGGGTGGGTGTCAAGAAATCATTTGGAGAAGGGTAAACAAGGAGAAAGTCTGAGATACGCCAAATTAAGGAAGAACTGGACTAAAAATTTGTGGCAACAGGTCTAATAGAGTGATGAATCCAGAAGTGACGTTTTTGGTCGAAATCATCATTGTTGTGCACCACAAGCAAAGAGTGAGGTACAACAGTGCCCATAAACAGAGTGGAGGCTCACACAGAGTGTTGTGGTTTGGAGCTCCACTTCATTCAGTGGTGTTGAGGATCTTGTTACAGTTGATGGAATTTTGAATACAGAAAAGTACAGTCACATTTTGAACCACCATGCCACCATCTGGAAAGCATCTGATAAGCAGCGACTTCATATTTCAGCATGACAATGATCCCAAACACACTGCCAGTGTAAGAGCATACCTGGATAGGAAAACACATAGTGGAACCCTATGTGGCTTTCCCACAGCCTGGGCATCAACTTTATTGAAGCAGTGTGGGATCATCTTTAAACAGAATGGAGCAAAAGGCTGTCCACATCCAAAAAAGGGTTTTGACTGTCCTTCAAGAAGTCTGGAGAACTGAAGACTGTCTGAAGAAATTATAATAAAGCTTGCCTAAGACACTTCAGGCTGTTTTGAAGAATAAAGGTGATCAGATCAAACACTGAGTTTCAAGCTCTGCTTATCCCTTATAAATTGTTTTTCGATATGTTTGCATGCATTTCGATAAAGCTCTTTCTCAAAATACTGAGTGGAAGATATAAGCACTGTAATAAACTAACTTATTGCTTATTTGACAATAATTAATCAACTATCTTAATATTTTCCATTT
>NW_005187580.1:981980-983939 GCF_000239375.1 Pundamilia nyererei
ATTTGGAGTGGCACAAATAATTTGTGTGGCATCTTATTGAATGCAGAACACCTGATTGTTATGTAAATAGTTTGAAATGGTTAAAAAAAGGGTAAAAGGTAAATGGCTGCAAATAACTTTGTTTTGCAAAACTTGTGTATATGATTTTAAAATTTACAATTTATATTTACATTTAAAGTTATGAAATATTATTCAATCAACGTTAAATGTTTTTTGTCTGATTTTAGATCAATTGTGTTAATACAGTATGCCAAAATGAAAACATAACTGTAAATCCAGACACGTGAGGTTGTGCTGAAAAGGATGATACCAAACAAGGCAAAGTAAATAGTTTTTAAAGGTGAAATGTAGAGGAAACATCAAAAGTAGTTAAAAATGGCCAATTAAACATTTTCTTAAAGTAACGCAATAGTTACTTTTCAAGTAATTAATTACTTTTAGAATCTTGTAACTCAGTTACTAACTCAGTTACTTTTTTGAAGAAGTAACTAGTTACTATAATTAATTACTTTTTCAAAGTAACTTGCCCAACACTGGTAGTAGTATAGTGTATTTTGTGGAATTTACACCATTTATAAGAAACTATTTAAATGGAACTGCAACGCTTGGTGTTCTTCGGGACTTGAACGCACCTTCAGTGTGTTGGTCCTCCAGTATCCCACAATGCACCGCTGTCGTGTGCGGTGTCCACGTCAAACTTGACACCCTTCGCTACGGTCGAGTCGATAATGGCTGCAGTCGAGGTGGCACTTTTGGGTCGCTGTGGTGTTTAGACTTGCCAAAAAACCGCTGAATATTCCTCTCAGGCTGACCGCAGACGACACAGACTCCAACATAAAGTCGTCATCTCAGGTATTAGCTGTCAGACTTCGATATTATGTCCGCCGGTCTTCAGGAACTACTTCGTGTGGACGACCAGCTGTCATTAGCCGGGTTCTGGGCTTGCTAAATGAGCTTCTGTCGGTTTGGAAAGCGACTTTGTCACGCAGGAAAGAAATTGGATTTTAGAATTTACGGGTCCCCCGTGGCTGAGAGTCTCCAGCTGAGCTTGATGAGCGAGCTAGCTGTATTATCTTTCGAGTCTACGCTAGGCTAGCTCCCCTGTTCTCCTCGGCCCTGCTTTGTTTTTGTTTGGTTTTTGTCTCCTCCGAAGATGTCATCGTGGTTGGGGGGAATCGGCTCCGGCCTCGGCCAGTCTCTGGGCCAGGTTAGCGGGAGTCTGTCATCTTTCACCGGGCAGATATCGAACTTTACCAAAGACATGCTGCTGGAGGGTGTAGAAGAAGTAGGAGGTAAGTTTGTTTGTGTTCCTGGTTTGATCCGTGCGATGTCCACATCACCTTTAGAGCACACCTGAGTGAGGCTTTTTCTACACGTGTAGGGACATGATTTTCAGTTTTGGTATATGTCCTATAACCTCACTCTAATAAACTGCTGCTAAAGCTCATAAACGTCCAAAAGTAATCCCTCAAAAAGTTTTGACTTGAAGTAACTGGTTATATTGCAGTGCATTTTCTAATTTTCAGATGTGACAGAAAGAGCAGAAATGCATAAATTGCTTGTTTTGCCTGACCCACACAAGATAATAGACACATTCATCACAAAGAAAATCTGAACTTTTTGGTGGCTTCTCAGCTCTGAATTATACTTTCACTGAGCATTTTGGATATGACACAACGGATAACAGACACAACTCACTTTTGTTGAAAGAAATTGAGAAAATAATACAGTACTGCACCGTGCTTATACAAACATTTATATCAGGATCAGAAACGACTTGCACTGCCGCACAGCTCACTCTAACACCATCACAAACTTCAACTTGAAGTTGAATCATCTTCTTTGTATAAAGATTTAAACTTAACTGACATCACGATTACAGTAGCGCTGTTGTGTTAAAGTCTGTCATTTTCAGCTTAGTTTTGCTATAAATTGTCAAATCAGTGTGTAAATGTAGTT
>NW_005187580.1:984263-995449 GCF_000239375.1 Pundamilia nyererei
TTTTGATCTTAAAAGGAGCTCCTCTGTTTGGCACTGAATGAGTGGGACAGCTAGTATGATAACAGTGTTTGAGTTTTATATCCATTAGCAGTGAACTAAAAGTTTCCAAATTGTTGAAGGGCTGAAACAGCCGCTGTGACTTACAGTGTAGGTTTTAGAGCATACTTGCATACTTGCATTTCCACACCACCACAGCACTATATTTAAGGTTGAGCTTCTGACAGACATGTGTTGACTGAAAGAACTCCTAGTTCCTGAAAAAATAAAATTTTCCTTTTGTGTTTATTACACTCAAAATTTTCTCAATGGTACATTAAAGTCAGTAATATCTGAATTTTAAAAATAATAATTCAGTTATAAACCGACAGATAAATTCCAGGTGAGAGCAGCTGAATATGGACACATGGGTCGGAGAAACACAGCAGTTTACTTGTTGTAACACAAAAGTCTGTACCAGTGATTTTGGTGTGGTGCAGTTACAAAGGTGTCTCGTTTCAAACTGACTGTTGCCTGATTCGACTGATGGCTATTGTGCAGCATAATCTGCTATCAGAACATGGTCAGATTATCTTCAGTATTCAAGAACTAACTGTAAAGTAGATTCAGCTCTTTGTTTTAGAATCCTAAAGTGGATTTTTCCCTCTTATGCATTATGTTATTTTCCTGTTACACTACTGGATTATTCAGCTTTACCACTGGTTATTTATATTCCATGTAGACACATTCTTGTATGTTGAAACACATCAATTCCCCATCAGCCTTTGATTTTATCAACTGGAATTTTTTTTATTTATTAATTTTTTTTCAAATGCATGTTACCAAATATGCGACTCGATTCACCTCTGAGGCTATCTGCGAAGTAAAAGCTCCAACTCTGAGTTCATTTAGGTGCAAACTTAAGCAAACATGGGCCCTGTTTTTCATTGTCAGCTGAGGTTTAGCAGCATATCGTCAACACTGATAGAGAGGCGTTGTTTGATTTCCGGAATTGCTCATATTTGGGTGTTCATATCTAGTTTTTGAACTCATCACTTCACTAAATTGCTTTGTTGTTTACACCAAGACTTAAACTGTAGTCGGTGTTTAACAATTTTCCTGTCAGTGTTGTTTTGAACTCATCAGTCGCTAGATATGAAAAAGGGAGCAAAGAGTCTGATTTTTTTTTAATTTATTTTTTTACACTACTGCATAATATGAAAATACTGATTGCTGAGTCGCCAGTTTTGGGCATAGTACTAAAATGCAGTTATTGTAGAGATTGGATTAGAAGAGCCCCATCAACCTTACCCACTTAAACCCTGAAGTGTCATCTTACTAAAACAAACAGTGATGAATGATAAAACACTGACAGAAAGAGAACTTTGGCCACAGATATCCAACTCACAGCTCCGGACAGAAACAAGAAGTGTGAATTGTTATCACTGCAGGAGGGACTTTTAAGTAAACTTTTATTGCTGGATCTTTAACTGAGGCTTGGTGTGAATGTTATGTGTTGGCTGAGATTCCTTCAGCTGTTAGATCACATAACTCAGACAAGATGGCGAGGAATGTTCAGCCTGCTCAGCCAAGCATGTTTGTTTATCACGTGAGCAAGGTTAGGCTCCAGTTAGAATCACTTAAATGTGCTACATATACCATGATGAATAAAGCAGAAAAGCCCCTCTCAATACAAAGAAAAGTAATGCACAAGTGTGTTTTTACTGTGTTTATTGTAGTTGTATCATTAAAATGATGCAACAGATTTAAATCATGTGCTGCGTGATTTTTTTACATTGAGTCATGAATAATTTTGGAACTGCTACTTTTTTAAAATGTTTTTTTCCCCCACATGCAACTACAGATGCTGCCACAGAACTGCAGGTTTCCAATTCCAAGTTGGCTGAAGTCGAGTCTGCTTTTGGTGCTCAGAAATCTGAGGTTAGTCTTTTTACTCTGCAATACTATAAACCTTTCTGGCCACTGTCATAGCAGGAAATGTGAAACTAATATCATTAACTGTGGGTTTGTTGTTTGGTTTGTCTGTTTTGCTCATACCCCAAGTCATCAAACTTCCATAATCATAGTTGAACTTTATCAGTACTATCGAACTATGTTTTAAAGATGGCAATAGGTCCTTCCTTAATGAATAAAAGTAGCAGCATTCTGTATTTTGTCTTCCTGCCAATTAAGATAAATAAGCCAACAGTGAATTTGACCTAGTAGCATGCACTGTCTCTAGGCTTCATATTGCTTTTCCTCTGTGACATTGAGCTCCCACAAAACTATTAAAAACACATTAGTGAAAAACATTGTTTGTATGCTTCTGTCTTACCATGACTCAAGCTATAGTTGACTTTGAGTCCCTCACACACTATCCTGCTGCTTTCACTACTCTTCCAAATGCATTGTAATCTGTGGCTAAATATAGCCCTGGGCAAATGTGCTACATTAGATCTTCCTTTTTGAGTAACAGTTGCTCAAAGCTACAGCTGTTCCCATCTGTTTTGTGGCCAGTATTTAACCCTATAAAAGCATAAGGCCATGTACTCTGTGATGTGCTTTTTATGGTCACAAACAGATTTAAGTCTCTGGAAGGATTAAATAAGCTTGGAGCTCAGTGCGACTGAAAAAAGTAGACAAAAGTTTTAAATAGACAGAAATGGGTTAATATTGTTGGTTTAGTTTTGGCGAAAATGCAGTATTTTAGTGTCTCTGAGATCCAATATGTCTGCCTTGTAGTTGACTGTGATCCCTGTAAAAGTTGTAAAAACATTCAAATTTTCTGAATGTTTCTGTATTTCAGTCTTTACTCCTTGATATGTCTTTGTTGCAGCATGAGAGATTGCGAAAGCTTCATGCAGAGCTTGAGGAGAAGCTGGAGGCAGCGGAGATCCAAATCAAGCGTCAGTCTGCAGAATACAGGACCCTCCTGCAGCAGAAAGATGTATGTACATATGAATTTAACAGTGTTGGCTTTAAGTGAGAAAAGATTGAAAAGTGGTTAAGACACATTATTTCAGTTTTAGATTTATTAAAAGGTTTTGTATGCACCAACATGTGAACCTTGTTTGCAGATGTGGCAATAACACTGGGAATTTATCTGCAATGGAAAGCTACTTATGAAAGGAATTTTAGCTCTAAATAAACATGTATGTCTAGCCTAAATCAAACTTGGCATTTGTGCTTTGTTAGACTAAGACAAACCCAGTTTCATTTGGAAGTCTTTTAGGGAAAGTCTTGTAATTTTTGTCCCTTCAGGTGGAGATCAGTCACCTGAAAGCTCGGCAGAGTGGGCTTCAAGAAGAAGTCCAGAAGCTGCAGCAATCAGCCCAGTCTGCTTCAGCTGGCCCTGCGATGTTGCCCGTAACCACTACGTCATCGTCCACTACCTCCTCTTCTGCTTCCTCTTTCCTGTCACGTCACCCAGGATCTCACCATGGCTTCCATGGTGAAGAAATGGACCTCAGCGACGTGATCTGGTCGCAGCAAGAGATCAACAGGCTGTCGACAGAAGTCATGTGTCTGGAGTCGGAGGTAGCACACTGGCGACGAATGTCTCAGGTAAGACTACAGAAGAATTAAATGACTATGGAACAGATGGTTTTGTTTTACCTTTTGAATATATTTTTTAAAATAACCACGTGAACACACTTTTTTTGTTTGTTTGTTTTTTGTAACAGGCATCAACAGCAACAGGAGCTGGTAATGACAACCACAGTGAGATTCTCAAGCTTCAAAGGACTATTAAGGTAAATGTTATGGTCTGTTATTGTTTGTATAAATGGATATTGCATTTTTCTAACTTTGCTGCTGTGGGATTTTCATTTCAGGAGCTTCGAGATGAGATGAGTCGTGAGGTGGATGAGCACCAGCATGAACTTGCAGCTCTGCAAGATGCCCAGCGACAGAAGCTGGCAGATGTCACCCGGCGACACAGGCAGGAGCTGGCAGAGTACGAGGAGAGGATAGAGGAGCTGGAGGAACAGATTCAGAGTGGTCAGCTCATTTTTGGAATAACTGTGGGAAGCTTGGGCCATTAGAGAGTTTTGAGAGTTTATTGCAACAATGATCTGCTATGACCTAAATTCTTACAGTGTGTAAAATAGTTGTATCTGTCGCACAACTCTGGTGTCGCACACAAATTAAATTGGTCCTCTTAATAATTTTCTCCAGGTGGCGGTCAGCCCACCTCTGTGTCAGACACCTCCAAGCTGCATGAACTCCATCAAACCATACAGTCCCTGCAAGAAGCAGCGGAGCAGCGTGAGAAGCAGCTAGCCGAACTGTCTGCCAATTTGGAGGAGGCACAGAAGATACAAGCCTCACTACAGCTTGAGAAGGATGATGCTCAGCAAGAGAATACCGGGCTCCTGCAGAACTACACGCGGCTGCAGGCTTCCGTGGCCGAGCTCCAGACACGAGTACAAGAGCAGGAGGGGAAGGCTTTGCAAAAAGCCCAGCTAGACCATGAGATCCAAATGTTAAGAAATAGCTTGGAAGGTATTCATTGTGTTAAATTATGGCTTATTCATATGGGTGTTTTATCTGCTTAATTAACATTCTTTATTGATGTTGCAGCTATTGCTAATTCTATTTTTTATTGTAGGAACATGTAGATGCAGAAAATTATCATAGGCGTCACATTTTAAGCCATTGCTTATCTGTATATTAACTAAAATGTCCACTTTCTAGCTGCAGAAAAGGAAATAGAGAGACTGAAAAACCTGGAGGTAAGCATGAAGATCAGCAATGTGCACATGTTTGCATAAACTGAGTGACTCTGGCTATAAAAGCAAAAACTGTATCTGTGTGCAAGTTTGGCTACCTCTCTTTTAATCTTGTCATCTAGTGATGTGCTGCACTGTTTCATGTGCTTATGCTGCTTTTTGTTTACACTGGATTTTCAATCCTGAACACTTTGTGATGGACTTCAGTCACATTGATTCAGCTTTCTTGTTGAAGATCATCACCGATGATAAGATTTGCGTTTCCAGCTGTGACTCAGATCAAACAGCAGTCTCAAGTGGAAAGCTTGCATTGTCTAAGCACAAAATCAACACATCAGGTCAGGAGTGCAAACAGGATCAGGCTTGCCAAATTTAAGGAGGTTGTGTACCATTCCTTTAAAAAACAAAGGGAAGATCTAGTGCATGTCAAATGTGACACCAAAGAAAGGCGACCTTCAAAAGAGTTGCACAAGACGAAGACCTAAATGGGGACAACAGATACATTTAAATGGTGTGCAGTTTTTGCTTTTAATGGCTGGAGTCACCTTCATAGGCTTCTCCAATTAATTTAATGACTTATTTTAACTTTAGGCAGAACCAAAGGAAGAAGTCGAGCATGCAGACATCTTAGAACTGAACACCATTATTGGAGCACTGAGACAAGAAAAGGAAGACTTAGAACAAGAAAAGGTTTGTTTATATTGTACATAAATATTATTTTAGTCACCCGTGAACTTGTCGCATTAATTTATTTGAATTTTTTCTGTGTAATTGTGTCAGTTAGTGGTAAGAAGAAAAACAGTATTCAGTTAGACAACACAGTGTCACCAAAGAAAACCAAAAGGTGGTTTTGTTGATTGGTTCCTGCCAATAATGGGTTGCGGAAGGTACTCAGCCTCTGTAAGTAAGTTTCAGATTTTCTGTCCACAGCTTAATCTGCAAGAAGGACTTAAAGTGGCAGAAGAACAACTAGTCAGCAGAAATGAAGCCGAGTCTGATTTGGAGTCATTGGATGATTTGAAGGCAGAACTGGGGAGGAGAGAAAAGATCCTGAGAGCTACTGAGGAGGAGCGGGACACGCTGATGTCTGAACTGGAGGAACTAGACCAACAAAACCAGGAAGCTACACAGGTCTGCATGACTTTGGTGCTTTATCTCTTTATTTGTATTTCAGCAACTTATTTAGAGAAGTTTGATATCAAGTGTCACATTTTAGCATCTCAGATTGTCATTTCTTGACACATTTTGGACTTTTAAAATTTTTTACTTGATTAGAAAAACGCACAATAAACAACTCAGCCTTTTCCTCAGCAGTTATATGAAGTCTGTATGGTTTACCCTGAAAAAACATCGTTTTGAAAAAACAAAACAAAAACTAAAATACAGTCCAACTTGACACAACAAAGCCCAACAGTAGAGACAACATTAACACTTTTGTTTTTCTACTTTAGCATATGATCTCAGTGAAAGAGCAGCTCTCTGGACAGCTGAAAGAGGCTGAGACAGAGCTGAAAAGAATGACTGCAGAGCTCAACACATCCAGTGACCAGAAAAGGGCACTTGAGCAAGAGCTGGAGACCCAAAAAGAGAAAATGAGCCAGAGTGCTTTTACCCTTAACGAGCTGCATATGGGAAAACAACAGTTGGAACGGACAGTGAAAGAGCTAAAAGACAAACTGGGACACTCACAGGAGCAGAGCCGGGATGCACGCAGAGAGGTCACCGAGCTAAAGAAGACCCTGCAGGAGAAAGAGGAGCTGTTATCTGCTGCTAAAGCAAAACTTTATGAAGGAGGGGAGAGAGCAAGTGAGGCACAGGGTGCTAATGAGGCGCTAGCAGAGAAAGAGAGAGAGTTGTCAGACCTCAGGAGAGAATTGGATGAGATGAGGTGCTCCCACGAGAAGGTGATGTCTGAAGACTATGAGTTGAAGGTGGAGAACAGGAGGTTCAAGGCGGAGAATGAGCAGACCTCAGGTAAAGTGGAAGAACTAACCAAGCAGCTGAAGGAAAGCCAGGGTGTTCTGAACAGGGTTGTGAGGGAGAAGGATACTCGTATTGAAGCTTTAAAACTGGAGAAATACCAGCTCGAAGGTGAATTGACGCAGGCTGAGAACAAACTAAAAGAACAGGTAAAACAGTACCAGCAGACCATCGAGGAGTTAACTCGAGCTCGATCTATGGACGCCTCTGCTTTGCAGACTGAGCATGAACGTGCCATCAAACTAAACCAGGAGAAAGACATGGAGATTGCTCAGCTGAAAAGAGATGTGGAGCAGGTGGCAGCTGACCACAGAGACACCAATGAGATGCTATCGATCACAGTTGCAGGGCAGCAGCAGCTGACGGATTTGCTGCAAGAGAAAGATGTCTTTATGGACACTTTAAAACAAAATGCTGCAGATTTACAGACAGAGCTGGATAATAAGGTTTCAGTTTTCACCAAGGAAGTTGAAACGCTCAAACAGTCGCTAGATGAAAAGGATAAGCAGCTGGGAGGTATGAAGGAGGAGAACAGCCATCTGAAAGAGGAGATTGACCGCCTCAGGGATCAACAGAGCAGACCTCAACCTCTGGCTGAGCCCAGGACTCTGGACATCATCACAGAGCTGGAGACGGAGATCACCCAACTCAAATCCTCCCGTAATGCCCTGGAAGAGGAGGTCCAGACTCTGAGGAGAACCACTGAGGAACAGCAAGCTTCTCTACTTCTCTCTCAACAGTCTCTGCAGGCTCAGCAGAGCGAGATTGAACAGGCCCGTGCTCACCATCAGCAGACAACGCTAAACTATGACAGACTCATCCAGGCCAGAGACGAAGAGATAACCCGCCTCCAGCAAAATGTAGAGCAGCTTAGTGAGAGTCAGAGCAGAGCCAACTCTCCGTCTGTGCAGGGAGAGGTCATCTTGCAGGAGGAAAAGACTCAGACCCTAAATCAGGAGAATGGCAATGAGAAACACGACCTGTCTAAGGTAGATATAGAAAGACTGGTGAGGGGCATCAAGGAGAAAGAGACTGAGATCACCCAGCTTAATGAGAAGAACCTCTCACTGACCAGGCAGCTGGATCAGCTGGTGGTTTCTCGTGATGAAGTGGGAAAACTCTCACAGATGATCATGCAGAAGGACCTGGAAATTCAGGCACTTCATGCCAGAGTTTCCATGGGAGGCGGACACAGCCAGGATGTCATGTTCTTACAGCAGCAGCTACAGGCATACGCTGTGGAGAGAGAGCAAGTGATTGCCGTGCTTAACGAGAAGACCAGAGAGAACAGCCAGCTTCGGTCCGACTATCACCGCCTCATGGATATCATGGCAGGAAAGGAAGCAGCCCTGTTGAAGCTTCAGCAGGAAAATCAGCGCCTCTCTAACATGAGCGATCCCTCGGGAAGCCAGGAGATGTTCAAGGAGACCATCCAGAATCTGTCTCGAATTATTAGGGAGAAGGACATAGAGATCGATGCCTTGACCCAGAAGTGCCAAACGCTGGTGACCGTACTGCAGTCCTCAGGAGGAGAGCCCGGTGCTGGCTCTGGAGGGGTCAGCAGCAACCAGTTTGAGGAGCTACTGCAGGAGCGGGACACACTGAAGCAGCAGGTGAAGAAGATGGAGGAGTGGAAGCAGCAGGTCATCACAACAGTCAAGAACATGCAGCACGAGTCGGCTCAGCTGCACGAGGAGCTGATCAAACTGCAGAGTCAGGTTTCTGCCGACAGTGACTGTAGCTCAAAGCTCTCAGTGGACTACGCTCGACTGGTCCAGAATTACGAGCAGAAGGAAAGGAGATTGGGAAGTCTGAGTCTGGAGCTCGCACAGGTTCAACAAACTATTACCCAGCTCAGCAGCACAAAGGATGTCCTGTTAGGTAAACTGGACAGCGTCACACAGACACCTGAAGTCGCAGCCACTCAGTGTAGTGGCTCTTCTCTCAGTACTCATGCTCCAAGCCATCAGCCAGATTCTGCTGTAAAAGATGAGAAGATGCAGCAAGAAGTTGTTCAACTAAAAGCACAGTTGACTGAGAAAGAAAACACGATCAGGACTCTTCAAGAAAACAACCACAGACTCTCCAACTCCGCGTCTGCCTCAGAAAGCGAGCAGCGAAGTCAGGCAGAGGAGGCTCGACAGGTCAGAGAGAGACTAGAGGCCTTGCAGAGGTCTGTGAGGGAGAAAGACTTGCTCATCAAAAGCAAAGGAGACCAACTAGCTCAAGTAAGTGAAGCACTGCGTAACCGTGAGAATGACAACGAGGTTCTGAAGCAGGCGGTGACCAACCTCAAAGAGCGTGCGCTCATTCTTGAGATGGACGTGAAGAAGCTAAAGGAAGAGAATGAGCTGGTTGCTGCACGCTCTCGAGAGAAAGAGTCAGAGTTTAGAGCTCTGCAGGAAACTAACATGCAGGTTTCCCTCCTGCTACGAGAGAAGGAGTTTGAACTGAGTGCGATGAGCGAGAAGGCTGCCACTGTGGAGAAACTGCTCAAAGACAAAGAGCAGGTCAGTAACTTTTTTTTCTTTTGGTAGTTGAATTTATACTGACGCATTTTAGTAATGAAATGTATCCATCAGGATACTTTGTCATTTATTCTTTCAAAATTTGTTTATGATTTACTGTTTATTGCTCTCTTGTAGGGTAAATCTGGTGAGCTGAATCAGCTCCTGAACGAAGTGAAGTCCATGCAGGACAAAGCTGTGGCATTTCAGCAGGAGAGGGATCAGGTGATGATGGCACTCAAGCAGAAGCAAATGGAGACTGCGGCATTACAGTCTGAGGTAAAAGAACGATATTCACCCATGGCCCTTAATTTTACTTGTGGTATTGTAACTTCATATGGAACCCTCCAGGTTACCAAGTTTAATTATCAGGCATCATTATACATGATCTGTTTTCATTCATTAAATACTCAGACTATTGCAGTATAGAATCTCTGCTTCATCATGTCGCTCAACCATTGTATATATATACCCTATAACTGTATAGTCAAGTAAATACTTAGTCTGTTGATAATAACACATGGCTGCTTCAAGTTAAATGGCACTCTGCTGAAGCTATCTTTTTTGTTTTTGTTTGTTTGATTGTTTACAGCTCCAACATGTGAGAGACAAAGAGCACCGCCTAAACTTGGAGCTAGAGCGGTTGCGTAATCACCTGTTGGAGATTGAAGATTCATACACGAGAGAAGCCCTCGCTGCAGAGGACAGAGAGACAGAGCTGCGCAGGAAGGTGGCTCTGCTGGATGAGAGACTGACGACATCCTCAAGTGCTGTGGAGAGTGCCAGGTTAGCATAAAACTAATGTGTGTTTTAAAATGTTTGATTAAAGACTGATAAAATCACCAGGAACTCTTCGTTATTTACTGTAATTAGTTCAGGTATTTTCTTTATGTATATTGCACTTTGTTCTCATTGACAAGGAAGCGGAAATGCATAGAAATAACACATCTACAGTAGGCTTTCCTCACCCTTGACCTTTTTACATAACATGTTTAAACCTGGTAGGATCAAATATTTTTTTGTCAAACTAAAATGTTGTTTGTACCACTAGTTGACAGCTAATTATTTACTGATTATAAAACTGTGTTACTTTCACTTGGATCCAACATTGCTGTTTACCTTAAAATAATTTTGCATGAAAATGTTTTAAAATTATTTGTGTCATTCTTTTTGTGTTTCTACTTACCCGTCCTCTCTCTTCCAGCCAACAGGCCAGCATGCAGGTAGAGTCTCTGCAGGAGCAGTTAATTGGGGTGGTGAAGCAGAGAGACGATGCGCTGGTCCAACTCAGAACCTCTCAGGAACAAGTCAACCAGTATGCAGTATCACTCTCCAACCTGCAGATGGTGCTAGAGCAATTCCAACAAGGCAAGTTTGAGGGCTTCAAAGAGATCTTTGCTGTTTAGACCAGACTCGAGCAGGATAAGTGTGCCTGTTATCCTGGAATATTTAAAACTGTGTTTTCCTCATAGCACTTTACAGTTGGTGTACCCGGCAATGCCTTTTTTGATTACTTTTAGTACTACTTTTATCTGCATTTCTCCGACAGAAGAGAAAGCCATGTACTCGGCAGAACTTGAGAAGCACAAGAAGGAGAAAGAGGAGTGGAAAAGAAAAGCTCTGAAACTGGAGGACCAAGCTTCTGCTCTCCAGGTAAACCAGCAACCAATCACCTGTCAGAGAATCATATCTGTGATTAGCATCAGTAGCGCAAATTATTTTTTTCTTCTTTTTTTAAGTTGGTAGATATCAGAATTTCATATAATCTTTTGAAGACGGTGGATGTCACACTTTAATAAAAATCAGTAAGACAAACGTTATGTAACGCTGTAACTTTCTCTGTCAGATAAACCTGGATGAAGCCAACGCTGCTCTAGATTCAGCATCTCGTCTCACGGATCAGCTCGATCTGAAGGAGGAACAAATTGAGGAGCTGAAAAAACAAGGTGAGCTTCAGCCAAGCACTTTCACCTACTGACTTAAACATGTCTTT
>NW_005187580.1:995469-1030862 GCF_000239375.1 Pundamilia nyererei
ATTTACCTCCACCGTGCTGGTTCTTTAGTCTCTTCTCATCCACATCACATCGCTCTCTACTTCTCAAAAGTTGTTATCTTTAGTGTAGTAGTGGTTAAGAGACATATAGCCTTTTCTTTTGAATAGGTGTAACTTAACACGCCTTAAAAATTTTTTTTTTTTTTTTTTTTTTTTTTTTTTTTTTTTTTAAATCTCAACTATAAATGTTGTTAATGGTGCCTTTATCAGACTGTATAAAGCACAGCTTTCCAGTTTTACTGAAAAATGTGAGGTTGCAGTAAAACTGCTGTCGGTTTAAAGATCACAGCACTTTGTAAATATCGTGTGGAAGGCATCTACCTGCCAGCCTTTGAAGAAACACTTACTTCCCTTGCATAGGCCAAGAAAAGGACCAAATGAGTGAAACTGTAATTCTCTGAAGTGGGAAGCCATTCGTTGTTTCACACTCTGCAGCAGATTTCATTCCTATCAGATATGACCATTACATCACAGCAAATTCTCAGACTGTTGTTTTTTTCCTTACTGCTCTCTGGCTGTTCAGACTTTGTCCAGACCTGATACGAGGCGCTATATTTTCTTTACAAATCAGTCACCTATATGAAAATTTACATTGTGTCTAAAAATAGTTGATTAACTTTGAGAACGCACTGAACAGTCGAGCTTTGGTATGTCTGTGGAGCATTGCTCTGTCATTTGAACCACAGATTAACATATCTAAGATTCAGAAAAGTAAATAGCCTGAAATCTTTGTAAATCCAGATCTTTTTGCAACACTAACAGCTTGTTGAAAGTTTTTCTGACTCATTTAAGACTTTGCCAACCATTTTTTGCACTGTATTTTCCACCTTAGCCAGAAAACATACACATTTTTATTTTTTGTTGTTGCTGTGTTATCGTAATTTCCTACAAAATAGTACAATTTATTGCTTGTCATTTGCCATTTGTTGTTACATCTGTTGATAAACGGGAGAGAAAAATGTTGTATTTGTGCAGTCGTTGTTATATTTTTAATCAAGAAGGATTAGAGGAGTCTGTAACTTGTGTCACTGTGGTTTCACTGCAGATGTTGAAACACAAGAGGCACAAAGTGGCCCATGTGCAATAGAGGCCTGAACATTACTGTTAAAGTTGTCGCTCTGTTTGTGTCCATGCTGCAGTGGATGTGAGGCAGGAGATGCTGGAAGAGGCACAGAGGAAACTCATGAACCTTTTGAACAGCACAGAGGGTAAAATAGACAAGTAAGTTTCAAGTGCATTTCTGTTAAATATTAGTTCCAGTTTATTTAGATTATGATCACATTTTTCCATTGTTTTTAATGGATTATTCTAAAATCCTCAGGTAGATTTCCCACTTTCAAGTTCTCATTTTTTTAACTGTGAAATTGAGAAGATCAAGCTTATGATTGAAGCAGTTTGTTCCCATTTAGGGAAAACCAGGTGAATCAAACTAAACCTTTTCTGTTAAACTGAAGTGATTGAATCCTTTTTTTTTCTAGCTTGAAAAAAATACTTTCCATCTTTAGCAACATAAATCCCTCCAAATTGTACTAAGTTCACGGAAACTGGATTATTTTAGAGATACGTGGTCTTAAAGGATTGCAGCAATTATGGAAAAGAAATGTACCCTTCGAGCCAGTATAGTGTTTAGTAATATAAATAAGCTTTGATGAAGATTGATGCATTTTGAATTTAAGGTATTGTTCATGCAGCTGCATAAAAATGGATCATAGCCACATCTTTGGGTTTTTTTTTGTTGTTTTTAAAAACAAAACAAAACCTTGAATTACATCATCAGTCAGCATTGTTGCCCATGTTGTTCTTTCTGCAGGGTCCTGATGCATAACTTGTTCTTAGGATACTTCCACACAC
Source organism: Pundamilia nyererei (assembly GCF_000239375.1). Lineage (NCBI taxonomy): Eukaryota > Metazoa > Chordata > Actinopteri > Cichliformes > Cichlidae > Pundamilia > Pundamilia nyererei. Next base: position 997,339 of record NW_005187580.1, read on the forward strand.
CCAAAACCAAGCGTGCCGATGTGCTGAAGCTCATGGGAAGTGTCTTGGGTCTAAACCGAGAAGATGTTGAAAAGGTGAGAGATTTCTGGACTGACAATAATCATTTTGTTTCATTGATTTTTTTTTTTTTTTTTTTTTTTTTGCAAAAAGTCCAATTACCTAAAAGGTTAGTAAGCATTGTTGATAAAGAAAAGACACCAATGCGACAGCGTCTGTCTGGTAGCAGCTGGTTTTCTTCTCTTAAAACTCTGAATTAGTAGAAAACCAAAAAATGAAAGTCTGTTTAATTAAAATTAAAAATAAAACTCACTCTTTAACATCCTTCCTGCAGTAATCACTAAAAGGTCTTGAATATTGGTTATTTGCCAAATTAATTAAGTGTTTAAAGATTTATACGTGCAAAATTCTCGACCCACCCTTCATCATTTCATATTTTCCTTCCAAGGAGTCAGTTTGTTGTAATTATTTTAAAATGCTCTTGGGCAATAATTCTCCAGTAATCTAAAGGCCTTTCAAAGTTTTTCTTTGGACATCAGCTGTGTTTTCTTTTTTTTTTTCTTCAATCATTTTCAGTCTATGTATCTGAACATTTTCAGAGGAATGTATTTGTGTGTATATGTTTGTTTAGCCACTTCACACTGACCTATGAACCATTATAGCATTATAAGGCACCTAATTCAAGGGATGAACTAGTTTTGTCTACACATTACAGGCAATTCAACAAAACAGTGTCTTTAGACATTTTGTTACTAGCAGTATTTGAAAGTCATGTCTTTAAGAAATGGGAAAAGAAATCGAGCAAAGGCCTGACACATGACACATGACTCTTTTGTTGATCCGTCTACTGTTCACTGAAGCCTCATCAGATTGGCCTCTTGTCTACTGTGGGTTCCCAAACACTCACACATGGACTCATCTTTTCACTATTATTATTATATTTACACTTTATACTCCAGCGAGGTGTGTTTCACTCTTATGTGCATTCATAGAATCATCAGCTAGCTGCTGTCGATACTTCCATGAGTGTCCATGCCTAACATGCTACTGCATAAATAGATTAGGTTGATTAAAAGATCGGCGACAGCTGTGCCACTCAGCTTTTCCTTAACACTGAACCTCTGAACCTTCCTCTCCACATCTCCTCCTGTAGCCGAGCCAAAACCACACCCGCCACCACAGTCTCAGTGGAAATGTGAATGTCAAGAATTCATTTTTTAAGGAAGGGAAAGGGGAGAAAAGGATGAGGTTTGCCAAATTACACAAGAATTGGACTGAAAATCAGTAACAACAGGTCTTATGGAGTGATGAAATTTGATTTTTTTGGCTCAGTCATCAACAATAAGTACAGAGAAGGTCAGAAGAGCGGAACAACAGTGAGTGTCCACAGCCATCTGTGAAACACAGTGGAGGCTCTGTCATGGTTTGGGGCTGCGTTTCAGGCAGTGCTGTCGGGGATCTTGTCACAATTGATGAAATAATGATAACAGGAAAGTTACATATGCAAAGTCCTGCAGGCTCGAGTTTGTGAGCATCTCCTTCCACGTGGGATGATGGGACTCCCAGACAGCACTTACAGAGGGAGACGAATGTAGCAGTAGGAAAAATAAAAGGAGAATTTCTGCAGAAGCCGTAGGGGGGGGAAAAAAAAGAGCCTTCTGTACTCCCTCTTCCATCAGTATTTTAAAAAGATTCTCCAGCGACACCTTTTCAGTTCAGTTTAAAATGAGTCAAATATTAATTGCAGCAAAATTGCACCTGTGTAGTATTTTTAAATGTTGCACCATTAACGCTGCGTTGGCACACTTGGCAAAAACATTTACTTATGTCAGCTTCACAAAATGTTACATTTATGTCGGGCTGATCAATATTAGTTTAGTTCAGTGGCTGATTCCGTTATTTGCGTTCTCTGTCACAGGTCACACTGACACTCTGTCAACAGGCCTTTTTTACATTTTTGACAGGATGAATTGGGTAATGATGTCCTTCAGATATCGTTCAGTCAACTACAAAGTTGTCCAAAAGTTTCTTTTGACTCCAGCAGTCCCTGAAAATCCTCTCGGAGCTCAGCCCTGGAAAAAAAAAACATTTTCTTGTCCAGATCTTGAAGTACTCTGGCGCGATTCCCACAGGGCTCCCGCCAGAGTACTCCAAGTATATTATCCAACCCTCCTAAAAGAAAACAGATACAGAGTGAGGGGCAATGCGATTAAAACTCCTCAGAAAAGCCATTTTATTGTGTTGGAAATCATTCTGCTTTTTTTTTTCCTCATCCCTTCTTCATTTCCTGTTAATGCTATTTAAATTTTCCACTCAACTCGTGTTTATGGGAGCCAAGTGTCCCACAAAACCAGGCAAGTTTTCAGAATCTGTCTCTGTAGAGAAGCTAACCCCCTTTCTTGTCCCCTTTTTAAGTCTTATGCTGTCATCCATAAAGTCTATATGGGTTCTGTCCAGTTAAATCCTGCCAGAGAACTGATGATTCTGATTAGGTAGGACTGTGTGACAGTGAGTAAAGCTTCTTCTACAAACTGTGGACTTGGAGTGAGTGACAGGGGGTAACTTTCCAGAAAGTTTTGGCAAGTGCTGTAAGGGGGAAAAAAAACTTTGTGACAAAAGAAAATCCCAAAAAGTAGCCTGAATCATCAGTGTCACCTTGTGCTTGTTTAAATAAGAATTAAGTCTATTTTGTGTATTTGATCATAGCAAATCGGTGTATTTCTTCTAAATATCCCAAATATTTATCTGCACTTCTCCCACCTGCAGATGCTGGAGGAGGACAGGGGCCACGGTGTTACTGGATGGGTATCGAACTGGTTGGGAGGCAGAGGAGCACAAAGTGTCCCAAACACTCCACAGAGACCCACCAGTGGCCAAGGGTTCAACTCTGTAAGACATGATTCACAGTTCTCACTGTATATATTTTGCCCTGAAGAATAGAACCCAGCCCAACAGTTCCTTAAACTGTCTTTCATCACCATGCAGTGTAGCACTGACACAGGATTCATTAAAGAGAAATACTGACAAGTGTTCTGTACTTAATAGCCACAATTACAATTAGTCTCAAACAAAATCAATAAATAACGAAAAGTCATGATTCTGGCAGAAGACCACACATGAACCCACAAACCCCCAGTCCTACTATTTTTTTTATTTTTATTTTTTTACATGACTTTTTAGTTGTTTTAAACAGAAAACAGTCCGCAGACTTGATCCAGGGTCTTAACTTCTAAAATGTCCTCAAAATGTATAGAGCGTGCAGTGGTAGAGTACACAAACGAGACAACGTTCCTCCACGACCATGGTACCACATATGACATATAACACACAATCAACACAGGACTACATGAAGTGCAATGTGCAAAAATTGCAAAAAAACAAAGACAGTGCAACACCAGACAGGACAGAATGATATACAAATGTGCAAAAGGCTGAGATGATAGCAACAATTATAAATAAAACCCTTTACAACACAAAACTGCTTTTTAGCAAAATAAATGCTTTTTTAATATTAGTGCTTGTGAAGAATCCACATTTAAAGAATAAGAAAACAAGTTTCTTTTTGAAAATTTCATCTTATTTTTTACCAGGATGCTACTGTGATGCTAGCTCTTTACTTTGGTTTTCAGGAAGAATTTCCCCATTTGGCTCAGTAAAATATCTCATTCACTCGCTGTCATGTTCCTTGTTGTTGCAGTCCTTCTCAGAGATGTTTGTGAAATTTCTGGAGATGGAGTCGACTCCTTCTCTGCCTGCACCAAAGCTTCCGGTTCATGACATCAAGCCTCTGAGCGCCCCACCCGCGGGAAGAACCAGCAGCGGCACTTCCAGCATGGCCGCAGGTAAATGGCCCACTTAAAAGAAAAACACTTGCTTCTTATTTCCTTTCATGCATCCAGCTTTATTTAAATTTAAGCCTCTTTCTTCTCAGGGGCTCCAGTTTCCCTGAAGCGAGCCGGTGATTCCAATCCGTTCCTGGCCCCTCGCTCTGCAGCGGTGCCTCTGCTGGCTGGTTCCGGCTCTGGGGGCCCAGGAGGCCACCTGCTGATGAAGCCCATCTCTGACACCCTGCCCACCTTCACTCCTGTGCCGGTCTCAGCTGAGGCCAGCGGTGGAGCCGTGCTCAAAGACTTGTTAAAGCAGTGATCGGCCCTGTGAGGAGTGCAACACAGATGTCTTAATTTAGCCAACACAAGTTTTACACTACAAAGACTGAGATTTTGGAGCAGATCTGCTTCTTTTTGCTGCTTTCTTTACTTTCTGCAAAAATAAATGAGCAGAGCGTTCATAAAGGCTTAATGTCACTATTTCGGGGAGATGATTAAAACGGAAGTTCTTTGGTTTTTTTAGATTCTGTTTCACTTGCAATTACTGTTCTATGCAACAGACTCTCCCTTTACACACCAGTGAAAGTGTTTCCCACTCAGAATTATTGATAAGTGATCAATGATGAGACTACCTTCAAAAACGATGCAGGATCGGAGCATTTTAAAGTTTTGAGTCATTCAGGGTGAGAATTTTCAAAGATCTGGTCATCTGAGTTACATTATGATTTTTATTTATCGCACCACATCTGAACACAAGTGACCTTTTTCAGCTCCGTCTGCGCAGTACAATACAAGTGGGCTGAATCTAGTCATCACCTCTGTTAGCAAGAGGAAACACGTCCTTCACAGGACAACTTTTTATTTGTTGAATACTTTTATTTTTCTTTTCAACAATGCAGTGAGCTGTTTCTTATCCAGGACTCGCCTGAAACACTCTGGCAGCAGCAGCCTGCATAGAGATTTATGTGGTTCAGTACATCTGTTAAAACCATAAAGACATTTCTGCAGAAATCTTGTCTTTTCCAGACGGCTAGACTGTGATATGCAATAAGCGTTGTAATTATGGCTATAACTGCTGACTGTGGTTGATCGGAAGCTTGAGACTGCTCTTATGTTTAAGTACAGTACTATTATATAGATATATATATATATGTGTAAAAATGGGTGGTGTTATTTTGTTTTCTATTTATAGGCACTGAGGATGTTGTGGAAGTAAAAAGTGCCTGTCTTTTTTCCTAATTTCATAGTTGTATAATCAGGATTGTAAAAAATAATATAAAAATATATATATTTACAAAATTGCACATTTAGAAGGACCACAGTAGCGGAAGCTGCTCTACATTTTTGTATAGACATCAATCAGCTGCTGCAGAAGGAATGTTACAGGGCTTCTCCAGGTGTAATGATTAAATGTACAAACTGTAAATCCTCCTTGAAAATAATTTTTGTAGATGTAAAATCTGAAACACTTGGGCGTCTAAAAGGAGTCGGGTTGCCTCGGACTTTGATGAACTTTACTTAAGTTTAGTACCCGTGAATTAATTGGAATTTTATCATCAAATAAAGGTACCACTGCTGACCCCATGTTTGTGTGCATCTTGTCATTTTTACCGTTTTTTGTTTTGTTTTTTTAAATTATTTTAACGCCAGATTTTTAGGCATCTGAACCACATGTGGCTACTACAGCGCGGACAGCGTACGTTTCCTGCGCCAGATGTGCAGTGTCATTCAACCCGGGGAAGGGGGTGAGGGGGTGAGGGGGTGGGCTGTTTATATCTTTGGAAAACAGACACTGTGTGTGTGTAAGCTTTATGCTTTTCTGCCTCCTAACCGCCCAGGAGAAGCCGCTTGTCGGAGTGAGCGCGCCGCTGTGGGGCCGCCGTCTCCGCGCGCTCTGACTGGAGGGGGCTGGCTCTCCTGATTGAATCCAGCTGTTGGGAAAGTGCTCGGAGGGGGCCCGTTAATTTGCATTGCTAAATAATCTGTAGCGCCGACAGAGCGGGGAAGAAGCAGAACAGTCCATTTTGAAAAAGCATTCTTCCAACACTTGGTCAATGTACTGGAGCTTCAGCTCGACCAGGCAGCGGTTAATGAAAACCTGGTGTCGGCTTTCGCGTAAAGGCGCATAGTTGGGGGTGGTGGTGAGAGTCCTGCTGAGTAGTGGCGAGGGGATTCAAATTTACGGGTCGTTTCAAATCTTTCCTTTGAGAGAACTCAGTTGGAGTCGTAAACCATGCATTTAGAGGGACGTGGCTTCAGGTTTTGCTCTCCTTCAAGGTCAGTAGTCTCCACTTTATTTTCTCCGCAGGCATCTTTTGCGTAACGGACTTTTTTTTTTTTTTTTTTTTTTTTTTTTTTTTTTTTTTTTAAACTTACGTTGCATGTTTGAATGAATATGTGACAAATGCCTGTATCAAGTTCCTGTTTTCTTCTGCGAACTCCTTCCGAGAAGGGCCTAAAAACGTAAAATTTCCTCTTTGCAGGATGCTGACAGCTCTGGTATTTATTCTACTTTGTGTCCAGCCTGGGCGCGGACAGGTAAGACACCTTCATCCATTTAGTCTAAGGCTGTGATCACTTAACTAAAAAGTTGCTCTGAAACTTACCAAAGCCAATAAAGATGCAAATGCGTCTTTGATGCAAGCTAATATATTTATGCATTATAACATATATTCTTCTCATACTAGTTTGACATCTCAGCAAATGAATGCGTTAAAAAACATGCTCAAACCGCATTTTAATCACTTCTCTTCAGACCTGCACAGAAGGTTTCGCATATGAACCCAGAACAAGACAGTGTATAGGTGAGTGGCATCACTTCTGTGGGGTTTTTTTGCATCGAAAAGTTACATTTATAGAACAAAGAGACGTGTCTGGAATTCAAACACCGTGTGCGCAAGAAAATCAAATCCCAAAGCACCGGGATGGGTTGTAGCACAGATTCACACATGCTCCGGATGCAAGAATGTCCTTATCAGTGCACGGCTCTGTATTCCAGATGTGGATGAGTGCCGTACCATGCCAGATGCTTGCCGAGGAGACATGCGCTGTGTGAACCAGAACGGAGGTTACCTATGCATCCCGAGGAACTTGTACAACCAGCCTTACAGACCGGATCCCATAGTGCCTGAGCCGGTTTACCCGGACCCTTCAGCTGGATTTCCAAACTCTTTCCTCCCATCTCCCCCAAGATCTGTGGAGCCCAGCTACCCAAGAGTGATCAGCACTGCGCAATGTATCCTGGGATATACTCTTGCAGAGGATGGCACCTGTAACGGTTAGTAGGATTCTGCAGTTTGTTCTCACTGGTCTAAGATATTTACTACCACAAGTAGAATATAGTAATGTGTAAACTTTTTGAGCTACCCCTGATTTCTTTATATTTTGAGAAGCAAATGAGAAATAATTGCAATAATTTATTAAAACAGAAATAAAGGCACAAATACAGTTTGTACAATTTGAATAAGCTTGAAAGTCAATATTTAAAATGAAAACCTTTATTCTTTACACAGTGTGAAGTCTCTTAGGCCAGATTTCTTGTTATTTCTGTAAGTATTCTTCAGGAATAGTTCTCCAGGCTTCTTGAAGGACATTCAAAGCTCTTCTTTGGATGTTGGCTGCCTTTTGTTCTGTTCTCAGTCCAGATGATCCCACACTGCTTCAGTAACTTTGAGGTCTGGACTCTAGGGAGGCCAATTTATGACTGATAGTAGTGTGTGTTCGTCTATCCAGATATGCCTTTCCTGCATTGGCAGTGTGTTTGGGATCATTGTCATGCTGAAAAATGAATTTATTGTCAACCAGAAGCTTTCCAGATGGTATTTCATGTTGGATTTAATTCTGATGGTGCTTTTCAGTTTTCATAATTCCATCAACTTTGATGAGATCTCCAACACCACTGGTTGAAACAAAGCCCCAAACCATGACAGAGCCTCCACCGTGTTTTACAGATGGCTCACAGGTTACTGTTGTACCTTTCTCCCCAACTCCCTCAAATTTTTCCCTCAAATTGTTGTCAGTTTTAGGGGGGGGAAATTGGATTCATCACTCCATAAGACCTGTTCCCATTGATTTTCAGTCCAGTTCCTATGTAATTTGACATGCCTCCATCTTTTCTCCCTGCTTCCCTTCTTTAAAGGAAAGACTGCACACCATGCTGAGGTGTGACAAGTTTTCAACTAATAGCTGCTAGTAGTTAATAGTGCAAAAGTACTTCTTTATGTCTGTCAAACTGCCTTATCTTTGGAATTTCTAGAATTCAACTAAAGAAGTTTGAACAAATTATGTGTTTTTGTGAGACAGGCTGCTGTTAACAAAGTGCCAGCTCAGTTGTCTATGATCTGTAGACAAATCACTGGTTTATCCCTTGAGTTAGGTGCCTTTTTTATGTTTGAATAATTGTTTACATAATTACACAGGTCCATGTTGCCTAACAAACAAACACAAAAAACATTCCTCTGAAAATGTTCATGTGAAAAAGCAGACAATGACCTTCTGAAAGATGGAGAACTGTTGCTCAAGAACCCTTAAAAAAGGCAAGAAAGTCTGGCCCGTTGGAAGCAAAATATAAGGGAGTGAGAGCCAGCTCAAGACTTTTGCAAAGTATTGTAACTCAACATTGTACTGCAGGTTTTTCAGTCTGATTTCATTCCCCAGTTGTTCTATACGGGGCTGGTCACCTGCTTGAAGCCAGGATTATACTTACAGTTTTTCTTATTATACAACCTTTTTTGTCCATTTGGAGGAAGCCAGTGCAGTCACTACTCTATTTAGAAATGATCTGGTAATTGCTAATGGGTTAAATCCTGATAATCATAGGGTATGTGGTTGTCTGCGCAAATCATCATGTAAAACCTCTGATGACAAAATTAGCATCCATTAGAAATTGATGTCACTTGGATGCTTGCATATTTGCACATGCAGAAAGTATTAACTCTGGGCTCAGGAGAACTCCCGTAGCTTCGGTTCAGTCATACGAGACTGACTCATAAAAAATTCTGCTGAAAACTTCACAATTCTTCCGTTCAAGCCAATTTCAAAAATGAAGTAAACATTGTTCGAGCCAAGTCTTTTGTTCGTGTTCATCAGAAGTCCCCGAAAGTTCAAAGTTGCTTATTGTTTTCAGTCGTTTGCTTACATCAGTCTGACAAAGCGCTTGTTTGATTGTTCACGGTGGGTCAACATTTGCACCCATTCATCACAGTGAGGGAATGTAACCACAAGCAGGGTTTAGATCCCAGCCTTTCTATTAAAAACAAACACACAAACAAACAAAGAAAAACACTGAAATTCAACAACTCTATTTGGGGACTGAAGATGTAATTATTCATAAATTTCCATTAAAATGTGTGGTCATCTTGTAACCTCTCTTGTTAATTACCTTACCCTTTAAGAGGATTCTAACCCCCTAACTGACATAGGAATGTCAGGAATGATTTTCTGGAGTATTTTTCTTAACACAATCGCAGCTTTTCCCTTTGCTGCCACTCTAATGCATCTTTAAAGTTACTTCAGGCAAGTTATGAAGTCAAATTTCAACCAGGATCCCTGTGGATTAGCTGATCAGAAATCACCTGGCAAATTTCATCATAGGGCGTGAAGTTACTGCACATCTGCAAGTTGCTTTGCAACCCATCTCTGCCAAAGCTCATTTTTATACTGTCTCACTGCTTGCAGGAGATATAAGGGTGGAAGGTGTCTATTCGCGGCTGCAGCTGTTTCTGGTCTTGAGGCTCTTAACTGGATTTCAGCAGTGGCTGAAAAATTTGAATGTTTTGCAGAATACAGTCTTGACATCTGCCACCTGCTGCTGTTTATCAGATATTAGAGTCAAGCTATGAATGAGGTAACATCAGTGGGAAAAGATAAAGAATAGGAATTCAGTGTGGTTAAAATCCAGAGAAATACATGAATCCATCGCATCACAGGGACAGATGTTTTTTAGTGTTTTGTGCCGCAGCCTGTCTGCTGTCACCCCACCGACCCAGAGGCCCATTTAACGTTTCAAAGCGAATAAATGTCATCTTTTTTAATTGAGCTGTTTCAATTTCACAACTTCAAGAGTTCCCAGCTGTTAGATAAACACTTCACAAACTTTCCTTGGCGGGTCTAGCAGGGACAAGCTGTTAAAAAATGGGTTCCTTAAGGTCCATTTGGGGTGTTTTCCTGTCATTTTGGATAAATTAGCCATGACTGTGCTGGGAGGAGGAAAATGTACATATGTGGTACAGTTTTCCCCTTCCAAAGAGAGCTCTAGAAGTTCGCTCATGGACAAATATGGACTTTTTTCCCCCTCTTTGTAGGGGAGAAGGTCCGTGAGGGAATCAGCTCGCAACATTGTTTGGGTAAACTACACTATGTGAGTGCCAAAAATGAGGTCATATGCTGCCAAATTTGTGCCCAGGCCAGGGCAAGAGAACAGGCATGCCTCTGTGGAGGCAGCGACTCAGCACACCCCTGAAGGCTGGCACACTGTGTGTGCAGTGATGTAATTAGTTGCTGATTGATGCTGCTGTGGGGCAGAAAATACACAGACTGCGACTTCCCGTCTGAACCTGCAACAATTGTGGTTTTGTTTCTGAGTTAATGACATGTCAGTGTTTCAAATGGAACCAGTCTGGGGGAACAATAGAAATGATAAGCTTCATCCTGAAGGTGTTGAATACGGTTGAGCTTTCACTCTATTTAACCACACTATCTCTAATAAATGGACCATAATAAACGTGCTTACAGTTTACTTTGTAGACAAACACACAATAATTAGGATAGATGAGGATAGATCAAATTAACATTATAAAAATGACACCTGCTGAAAATCTGTACAAAACTGTCACTGCTTAAGCACACTTTTTATTCTCTACCAAGTAAAAAAAAAAGAAACCATTAACGTTCAGATGCTGTGCTTTTCATCCCACTAGAGAGTGTAATATTCATTACAGCTCATAACTCAGTTTTAGGGATTTTCAGGTTTTTACTGGAGTCCAGGGATTTACATGCTCCGTTGTGCCTGGAGAAAAGTATCCAGCCTTATGCACTTTCGAAACCAGTGGGTCAACTCAAAAATGCACAACAGCTCATCTTTTAACAGAGCATTTTTCTGGTAGTGAAGCTATAAACTTTTATCCTTTACAATCTTTTCATTGGAATCTTGATAAAGAAAAGCAAGCTGGTTTTGTGTCACTTACTGTTATTTTGAATCAGTTTGTGCAGCCATATGTGGTCAAGATCTTTCTGCACAGGAGTTTGGGGGTTTTTTTTGCATCTACATCTGACCCTGTCATGTCTTCTCTGAAGCTGATCAGGGCTGTCAGCAACTCCAAAAACTCGTGGGCAGCTCATAAAACAGCCTATATAAGGAGGTGAACTAAAACGCTCCTGCGGCTTGTGTGTGTATATGTTGGAGATCTGCAGTAAGGTCTACACATGGGGTGCAGATGAGGGGCATTCAGGGAGATTTTCACTGGAAACTGTAAGCAGGTGCCGTGGCTGTGTAGCTTTTGGCCGGTGGCCTAATGCACCGGGTCTCCTCCACCCTCGTGAAGGGCCAGTGGTCCCAGCTGGCATAAAGGGCAACGGTCCCACAGACAGACGTTATCGCTTATCATAGCTTATCAAAACCAGGCTCCCACCCACTTCCCCCCACCGGTTTTCTAGAGATCGGTGACTTCATTGTCTGAGAACCATGAACAGAAGTTGGAATTTGCGATTTGTCGTATCCTCATAAGGGCATTATGATTTAGTGTGTGAGCTGCTCCAGGGGCGTTGATGGAATTCAGATTGTAATCTGAGAAATCTGCAAATCTGTGTAGAAACGATCATAAGCGCTGAAATGATAACTGTTTGGTTAAGAGTTTGGGGTTTTTTTTTAAGCACAGGGCAATGAAACTCTGAGTGTTGGATAAACTGATTTTCAAACAGAAGATTGCTGGTGCAATCTCCAAGCCAGCAGGAAAAAGTTCACTAGCTGATGTGCTTTCGAGCAAGGCACATGAGCATCAAATCCTGCATTGGAGTTAGTCAATAAAAGGTGAGGTGAAGGCTAAACCTAAATGTTTGGAATCAAATCTACTGACGTCCGAGAAGTGCAAAAAGCATAACTCCCACATGGAAATCAGTATTATCAGTGTGCTTTTATCTCATCTGTTTACTTTGATGTCATTTTAAAAATATCCATGCCTCACTTTATGAAATACTTTAGATGATACGTGATACTCTTCTCCTAACTCTCAATAAACTTTGAAAGTGTCTCTCTGGGTTTTACTTTTGTGTAGATTTGAAGGGCTGGCTGCCAAATGTAACAGAAAAACATGTTTTTTGGGTTAATGTGCTGAACTTTTTTTTGTTTTATGTCGCTTCTGCCTCTTTGAGCGTCCTTTTTAATTTTGTTGAATTTTGTTAATTTTTTCTCCTCTTTTTTTTCCTTTTTTTTAATTGCAGACATTGATGAATGCGAGACAAACTCTCACCACTGTAACCCTACCCAGGTCTGTATCAACACAGCAGGTGGCTACACATGCTCCTGCACTGAAGGTTACTGGCTCCTTGGTGGACAGTGTCAGGGTGAGCCAGTTTTTCCCTGAAACTTCTTTAAACATTAGCATATATTAACAATACACTTTACCCAATGGGATTCACATTGCATCACTGCAAATACTCTACAAAGTGAACTCAGAGTCAGTTTATTATTGTTCAGCCATCGCTCAATTTTGCCATTACTTTGTGCAAATTATCAAATGAAGGGAAGCTAGGAAAACAAGCACTGAGCATTTTAATTCAATATTTTCTGGAATTACCAAGTGATGGAAAAGCTTTGATTTTCTTCTTCAAGCACTAATAAATGCAAATGTAGTCTTGGACATGCAAAACCAGCAATCTATTATATCTTAGTACTAACACTATAAAAAGCATAGATCAGAGATCATGTCAATTTCTATGATCACTGTTGGATAATGCAGAAAAGTCCCTGCATGTACTTGTCCTCATTTAGAAAAGAAGAACAGCGCCCTCTTCATGCTTTGTGGTGCAATGCAGCTCAGCAGAGTCTGTTCAAATCAAAACACTAATCGTATATTTACTTACAGTAAACTTGCCTACAGCACAATATGTATTATGGTCAGTGACTACCTTCTACTTAAATTTTCTTCTTTTTTTTTCTTTTTTGGTACCAGATATTGATGAATGTCGCTATGGTTACTGCCAGCAGCTGTGTGCCAACGTGCCCGGCTCATATTCTTGTTCCTGTAATCCTGGCTTCATCCTCAATCCAGACAGCCGGACCTGTCAAGGTAAACACATTCACAAGCACCGGGCCACGGCTTTACAACAGGAAAAGAAACACCTGTATATCGTGTACCAGTGTTGTCAGCTTCCAGCTTCTGTTGTTCCAGATGTGGATGAGTGTGCAGATGAACCTTGTAGTCATGGCTGCTTGAATACCTACGGGTCCTACATGTGCAACTGTGACGAAGGATTTGAGCTGGCATCTGATGGTACTACTTGCATCGGTGAGGAAGATTTGATTCTTTTGATATATCAATATTAATCTATCTTTGAAGCAGTGTGAATAATTGAGTCGGTAAAGAACCAGAAACTGAGATGCATTTTTGTAAAAAGGAGCAAAAAGTCGTATGACAGAGGTGAATTGAACAGAATAAAAATGTTTGCTTTGGCAGCAGGATCACAGAGAGCAGGTGTGCTGTATGAGACTAGTTCCAGTTTATCACAGGCTAGGTCGACACAGTTTAGAAAGAGCAAGCTGCATGACTGAGACCGTGCAAAACATGCAGACTTCACTCAGACATATTGAGGCGGGCTTGGTTGAGCTTGAACACTGAACACTGTTGGTGCTGATGTCCTTTTCTGATAGGTGTTAATTCTGTTTCTTGCTTCGTGCAGACTTGGATGAGTGCAGTTTCTCTGAGTTTCTGTGTCAGTACAGATGTGTCAACATCCCCGGTTCTTACTCCTGCATCTGTCCACCTGGATATTATATATATGAGGACGGCAGGAGCTGTGAGGGTAAGAGGATGAGGAACTCTCACACAGATACATCATTTCCTAACTGAATGCATTAGTTTATGTGATAAAGTTATTATTGTTATCAGTTAAATACTTCTCTTGACTCAGGACACATGCATCTATTTTTCTTTAATATCAACATTGTTGAAGCTTCTTCTTCTTCTCTCGTGATGATTATGTTTAAACTGACTTTGATTGTTGTGTGTTTGATTCTTAAAGATGTCAATGAATGTGACACTGGTAACAACACCTGTACAACAGCACAAGTGTGTTTCAATTTCCAGGGAAGCTATACATGCCTGAATCCTTTACAGTGCAACCCTCCTTACATCGCAGTTAGTGACAAGTGAGTCTTACTTCTTCGCTTTCTCTAGACGCCTTTTAACACCAAATTCTAAACTGTTTCACTGCTTATTTGTTTAAAATATCCTCTAAAGCTTAAAGTGACCGTGTCTCCTCCTTGGCAGTCAGTGTATGTGTTCAGCTGAGAACCCTGCCTGCAGGGATAAGCCCTTCACCATTTTGTACCGACACATGGACATGTCGTCGGGGCGCAGTGTGCCTGCAGATATCTTCCAGATGCAGGCCACCACGCGCTATCCCGGCGCCTTCTACATCTTCCAGATAAAGTCGGGCAACGATGGGCGAGAGTTTTACATGAGGGTACGTTTTTCAGAGACCCATCAACAGAAGATATGGCAGATGGAAGACTTTAGTGCACTATATTAATGCAAAGTAACACAATAAATGAAAGTGGGCCCCCACTCCTGCAGAAACTCAAACTCTATTGATGGGGAAATTCAAGGAAACTGCAGAACTAGGCAGGAAAGGAAATGACAGTAGTGTTTGGTTGTTAAAGAATGCAGTCCAGAAACTCCACAGCTGTGACTGTTTAGTTACCAAAGATGTTTCCAAAATCAGTCTTGGACTTGTCCTAGATGATGATAATTCACCAGCTTAATAGTGAGAAAAACATATTAGAATCACTGCAAAGAAGATACCATGCGACGCAAGAAAATCTCCTTTTTATTGTATTGCATTTATCTTAAAGGTTAAGCAATGCAATGCTTGACATTTATCTAAAAAGATGAATGAATACAAATTTATTCATAATGAAATACTGAAAACAACTGAAAGAATTATGTAAGTGCATTACAAAAACTTTTGTCTAAAAGATACATTTAATGTAATCCATCTTATTGATTCAGTAATATGATATAATGTAACAAAATAGGCGTTTGATCTGAGATTTAAGTAAGACCACCTGGAGCACCTTTCCTTGTAATGCTTTATTATTTCCATCTAGTATTGGCACTTATCTAAGTGAATAGTATCAGCACTTCCTCGTATCATTACACAGTGAGATGATCGGGATTTGTTCACCCACAGCACGGAGTGACATGTAACCGAAAATACAACAAATAATTACACAAAGTTTTTGATCTTCATTCTAATACAAACCATATTCCCTCCCAAAATTGGGACATTGCGTAAAATGTAAATTAAAACAGAATGCAATGATCTGAAAATCCAATAAGCCCATATTTTAGTCATAATAGAACATTGAAAACATGACATTTTAAATTTAGACCTTTTGCTATTTGGAAAAAAAAATGAGTCCACTTTGACTGTGGTGGCAGTAACATGTCTCAAAAAGTTGGGATGGGGGTAACAAAAGGCTGTAAAAGGAAGTGGTGCTAAAAAGAAACAGCTCGAGGAACAATTCGCGACTAATGAGGTTAATTGGGAACAAGTCAGCTGATGTTCTTTTTATACCCAGAAGTAAATGGACAGAGGTTGACCAATCTGTAAAAAAGTACATGTGTCCAACATCCTCCATGAGACAAGAATGGGACAACATTCCTCTCAAAAGTCCAACAGCTGGTCTTCTCGGTTCCCAGATGTTTACAGACTGTTGATAAAAGAAGGGGGGCTGCTACACAGTGGTAAACATAGCACTGTCCTTTTCTGAGATGTGTTGGTGTCATCAAATTTAAAATGAGCTCATAAGTGATACATTTTCTCAGTTTAAGCATTTGACATGGTTTCTATGTAGTTTTATGAGTAAAATGTGGGTTTATGAGATTCTCGAATCATTGCATTCTGTTTTTATTTACAGTTTGCACAGGACTGATTTGACGTTTTAAAATAAGGACTCGAGTTTGTGCTCAGAGACGGAAAGAAAAAGATGGTAGTTTTGATCCTGGACTAAAGTTAGGGTTAGATCTTTTTTTTGTAGCTGTGATTATGATCAAATTCAAATTCTAATCAGGTGTTTAGATAAGATTGGCTACGGAATACCGTTTATTTTGAATAAATTATAAATATATATATGTGTGTACCACAGGTTTAATGAGTAGTAAGAACCTGACAATGCAGAGTGCACCCAGCAGATGGCACAATAATTGTGTGTAATGTATCTGAGAAGCTGAGTTTGATCAGAAACTGCTAAGTTGGCTTTCTAAACAAGTGTGCTCTTGTTTTATTTACTGGAAGTTGTATAACCAGGCACTGAGCCACGTGTTTCTTCCGCTGTGTGCAGTAGTGTTTCCTGTAATTCATTCCTCACATTCCCCTTTTGTCTCTGTCCTCTTTCTCTTAAAGCAAACCAGTAATGTGAGCGCCACGCTCGTCTTATCGCGGCCAATCAAGGGGCCGAAGAAGGTGGTGCTGGACCTGGAGATGGTCACAGTCAACAATGTCATCAACTTCAGAGGCAGCTCCATCATCCGTCTGACAATATTTGTATCAGAGCATCCGTTTTGAGGGTCCCAAATGAACTTCATTGCCACAAAAGAAAGTCAAGCATGAAGCAGCTGTTTTCACCTGCAGCTGATGTAATAGTTTGCTTGTTGCCCCCCTTCCCCCCTCATTATGTCACCTTCGGTAGAGACACAACAGGACTCCGCTGAGAACAGCTGACGGGAAGACTTTCCCGTGCTGGAATCTCCACCCTTGTTTAATAGACACTGAGCTTTTACGACTGCGATATTGACTTTCAACACACAAACCCACGCACACACAGACATGCAGGGATATTTATGGTGTACAATTTCAGAGGACGACCTGACAACAGCAACATCACGGTGAATCGGTGTATATACACACGAGCTTGTCCATTTGTCTGTGAATCTTCATCCCTTCACATAAGCTGTGAGTTTTATGTTGTCATTTCCTCTCAAGTGGCATCTGATCTTAGCTGACAAGAGGAGAGCCAGTTATCCGAAGCAGAAGTGTAAATGTGCATTTTACAGAGGCAGTATTTAAAATGATGTAACAACAAGTCATTAATTGAATTATTGATCACAGTTTCTTTTTGACCAATAAACTTCTTCACCACACAAACAGCTGTCCCTGGCATGAGGCGGCTCCCAGACTAATGCATCACCTGGTTTTGTGGATACTCTGGGGAATTCGGATGGGGATTTTTTTTTGGCACTATAACAAAATGTGGGATTATATCAATGCATTTAGGGGGTCACTTTAGCAAAAACTCCTGAAACAACAGCTAATTTATGGATTATAATGTGGGACTGTGATACATTTTGAATTACTGCATTTACACATATATACAAAATTGTCAGTTTGGGATAAGTATGGGTTTATAGCAGCACTTATTTGGGTATCAGAATTTGTGAAAAGGGCATATAATAAACCATTGGGTGCTATACCATGTGAGGGTTACTTAATATGGATGTTATAGCAACACTTGTTTTGAATATGGGGAACCACATTTTTAACACCTCTTGTAAATTTTTTCAGGGTCTAAACTGTTAATAGATTTGAGGGGTGACTGAGAAAATTTGCGTGATTTGGGCACACATGACAGTTTTTAGGTATATAAAGAAAAGAATGTATATATTTACATATCAGCAAATGTTTTGCAATCAGCGAATTCAGTCTACATTAATTAATCGGTGGGTAATATGTCAAAAATATAGGCGACTTAGAAGGAAAACGGTAGCTTGAGAAAGTTATGACGTGTTTTCTTTCAATTTCTTATTTGCGTCATTGTTATCTCAGCAAGGAGCCGTAAATCTGTCAGTAAGCGCCGATCCCGGGAGATGGCCAAGTTTCTGCTGGGATGATGCACACAATGCAAACATATCGACCGAGGATGAAAAGAAACAAATGACAGTGAGCACACAGCGATAAGTGAAAAACAAAAAGGTTATAATAGAAAGCGCTGTGATCACAGCTGTTCGGGGAAGGAAGCGCGCGCCACTGTCAGTCCAGGAATGACAGAGGAGAGAAGCGTGGGCGGGAGTAAGAGAGGGAGGGATCCAGACCTGTAACGAAAGTCAGCCTTAAACCTGAGCTCGGTGGCATTTTTCTCCTGCCTGCCGGTGAGTGTGAACCTCAGGCCTGGGTGGTCGAAGCGGGTCCTCTTTAAATGAAAACAAGGCGTCGGTAAGTTTATTTTTTATAAACTTTTTTTTGTATCCGTGTTTTGTTTGGTAAGTTAAAGTGATGTTTGATGATATGCTATTTTTAGCGTGCGCCATAGGGAAATTCCTCCATCCACTGGCAGCCCAACTGGTTTATTAAATAACTAGTTATTAAGTTTTAAGCGGTGAGTTAATCAATAATCCCGGTTAATCAAAGCCCCCTGAAGAAAGTCATGGCAGTGAATGTAGTTGTTTGTTTCTGGGGACTAGAATAGTTGTAGAAGTGGTGTGGAATGACTGAACTTTCTTATGTTTATGTGTCTTGTGATTTTTTTTATGTGCTCCTAATTTGAGCATATAACAGATAACATATATTTTTTTAATGTATCCGATTTATAAAGTGTGGTCACACCATAGCAACAGGTACTTATACCACATTTAAGCACTGTCAAAAAATGACATGTTACCAAATTAAATTTGGGGGTGATATGAGGGGACCTTGAGATCTCAGATCATATCAAAGAGTGGAATTCAACAGATATAAAATAGCCTACCACACTGTGGCAACTGCAGAGCAGGTAAACAAGTTCAGCACATTTTGGGGACTTTCCTAAAATTTATTAGACTTGTGCAAGCGGACTATTTGTTTTAAAGGTGGTGACTGCGGCTCAGGAAGCAGAGCAGGTCATCCACTTATTGGAAGGTCACTGGTTTAATCCTGGGTACCTTGAGTCTGCATGCTTGCATGAATGTCAGAGTAACTCAGTGACTGAGGCTTACAGATCAAAGTGCTTTGAGTGTTCAGTTAGATTAGAAGTAGCAAACCCAGGTCATTTTGGCATGTTCCATGAATAATTTTTGGCTTTGGCTTTTCATTGTTATCCACCTTGTTACTGTTTACCATGCAATCTGCAACTTCCACTTACTATTTCAACATTTAAATATTTCCAGATTCAGCCATGGAGTGCATCAAAAACTGCTGCAAGAACTTCATGAAGAAGAACGAGCAGGAGCGGGAGACCCAAGGTAAGCTGCCGTCCTGCACAGATGTGTATCAGACAGGTTTCAACAGACCTACTTGTGTCTCACTGAATAATATCTTCTGTTTTAAAGTGATTGCACTGAAGATGCCCCCTAACACAGCAGCAGCCCCAGGACCAAATGTATCTGAAGATTACTTACTTTCCAAGATGCCCCCAGACGGCAGAGAGGTTCCCTTTGTTGTGCCGACCTATGTCCAACCAAGCTACCCTAATTTACAGGCTGAGCCACAGAGTACGTACTTGTATCAGTTAGTACATTTTAAGTCTTAAGGTGTGTATATGATTTAAAGAATCAAACAGTGATGATCCAAATGAGTTATAGTGTGTGAGAGGATAGTGATGACTTATAGGATGGGCTGGTAAATAATGATACTTCCAGTAATGAGACTGAACTGTTGGTTTCGGTTCTGCTTCATATCAATATTTAAATATGTGCAGTCTGCCTTAAGAGTTATCCTAAAAGCAAAACATATAAATTAACAGACAAATTATAAAATAAAAACTGCTGTTTGTACCTGTTTTATTTGACTGGCTGTACTAGAATGTGAGTTAACAAAAATGACTTTTGCTGGTGATTGTTTGCCAAATCTGGCTCATTTGGGCTGAATTCCTTCTAAATGAAGCCGAATTTCTGCTCAACTCAGCCCACGTCTACACTCAGATTCCAGGGAATATCACAACAAAACGTATGACTACGCTGACTTGGAAGTTTACACCTGGGGTATAATCAACTAGTGCAGGATCCTACTGCCAAAAGTGGAAACATTTACTTTTAATTTTAATTCACTCTTAAATTCAACAAGAAGACCCACAAGACAGATAAGTGAAAGTTACATAACATTCCTCAACTCAGGGTTAGTTTGACGCAAAGGCTACGGCAAACAAACAGAATCTAAGCTGCAGTAAATCTATCTCAGGGGTTATTAAGATATTATCGGCTCTCTTCAATGCACTGAAGTGAAGGCACTTTGTTTCTTGATGAATAGCTATTCATACTTGTTAGAGATGCAGAGAACAATAATGTGCTTGAAGCATGATAACAACCAGCTGCGCTGTTTGCTTGCAGGTTCAGCCCGGTGCACATATGCAGCAAGGAAGGCAGAGCTGGTCAGCACCACTCCCTTCATCTACTACCCCGAGTCCTTCTTCCATCAGGGTCACATGGCAGAGCACATCTCCCCCGGCTCGAGCCGCCGAGACACAATGAAGAAGAGAAGCTTTGGTCCACAAAGCCCAGGTACCAAATACCAGAAAAAGTGGTATTTTGTTGTTTAATATGAAACACAACAGACTGAATACCTGTCCGAGGTGTACCCCATACCCACCTCTCGCCTAATGGCAGCTGGGACAGGCTCCAATTCCAACATGATCCTAAATTGGATAAGTGGAAGAAAACGGATGGATGAAAGGAATATGAAACAAGAATTTGGGCATGATTTAACTAAAATTGTGGTAAACATATTAAATAATGACAAAATTGGACATAGACACATGTTTCATCTTAGTACTGAGCAGTTTATTCAGTAGTTTACTGAGCTCTACCTGAACTCATCAACAGATTGCTGCAGAGTGAAGCATGAAAACCAGAATTATCTCAGGATTGAAACAGCTTCAAAACATCTTTTTATCTTTTTTCCCAGGTTGGAATATGAAGTTAGGTGGCCAGGAGCGACTGAGCAGCTCCATGTTTGATTTGTCCAACCCCCAGGGTCACATGCAGGTGAGACCGTCCTCTATCTAATCTGTATTCACACAGAATTCTCACCTTGTCTCAACCTAGACTAAATATAGTTTTTATAGTTTCCACTGTCCTCAGCAGCATAGTGGAGCATTGCAAACAAGGCTCAGAAGCTGGTATTTTGATTTAAGCAGCAAAGAGTGTAATGTGTACTGTGTAATGCAGCTACCTCTATATTTACCATACAGACATGAGATTGGTATGACTCCTGTCCCATAACACTTGGTAGAAAAAAGAAGTGAGAATACGTGTTCTGAGATTAGTTAAGCCAAGTAGTAGTTATCAACTGATCTGACAATGAAATAAAGATGAAATCTTCTTTAGAGGATGTTTACAGTCGCGTTTAGTTATGTAACTGTGTAATTTATTTAGGTAGTAGACCTCATTTAAAGCACTCAGTTACCTTCAGTCTCAACTAATAATCTATGGCTAAGATAAGCCTATAATTTTGTTTTAAAATTACAACGATGAATTTGAAAGTCGTGATTCATTTTTGGGCTTATTCTTCCACTTTAGTAGCTATGATAAAATCTACTTCCACATGTGATTCAGCTCCAGCTGTTTTGATTGAACATACCTGTTGATTGCCTATGATAAAGTGGCCATTTATCAGTAATGCCAATTTAAAAAAAAGACCAGGTTGGGTTGGATTTCTTTGTTCAATAAAGGATGTGGTGTGACACACCTGTCATCAGCTCCTTGTTACTTTGCATAAATAGTTGACTGTCTCTTACAATCAATCTAGTCACTCCCTAAACCTAAATAAACATTACAAAACCTCATTCAGAGCCCACGGTGTGAAAAATGTCAGAGCAGTTTCTTCCTGGGAACTAACACAGATACATTTCTGTGCATTTCTTTTGGCTTGATGGCTCACTACGGCATCCATTGCATGCACAACTGCAGTTAAATTAGCATAGCTGTTTAGTTTGACACCATCATGAGCAAACAAAAGTTTTATAGGCAGAAAATCCAGAGGATACTGCAGGGCAATCACAGGGGAGCTACACACCACATCATACTATGTTTTTTCTCCATTTTACTCTAAATGGCACCACAATTTATAAAATGAACAACCTTCTTTGTAAAAGAAAACTTAAACTGATGAGCCAAAAAATGAACTTTTTAGAGGGTTTGAGCCCCTTTATGTGTGGTTTAAAACAAACACAGGATTTTATAAAAAGAACATCAAACAAGTCAAACATGGTGGCGGTAGTGTAATGCTTTGCTGCTTCAGGACCTGCTAAAGTTCATGTGGGTTATGTAATAGCACAATGATCTGAAAGTAAGTGCAGCAAGTCCACCTACGAATGTTAAAAAACACACACAAAAAAAGCAAAAAAAAAAAAAGGACTGACCTTGTCAAAATCTCAACTAAAATCAGATTGAGATGCTTTGGCCTGACCTTAAATGGGTCGTTCACACTCAAAAACTCCTCCACTTTGGCCTCTTTAAAGCAATTCAGGAAAGCAGAACGAGCCAAAATTCCTACACAATGATGCGAATGACTCATTTTGAATTATGACAAACACTTGGTTGCAGTTCTTGGTGCAAGGGTGGAACAACCAGTTATTGTTTTAGAAGCAATTACATTTCCACACAGGGCCAGGTAGGTTTGGATAGCTTTTTACCCCTAATAACTGAAATTGTATTCTTAAAATTTCTTTAATGATAAGTGTGACACATTTGCTAAGATGAAAAAAGGGGGTGTGGGATCAAGAAGGGGGAAACTGCAGAAAGTCTGGTCTCACACGTGTCGTCTGTTCTGTTTTCCTTGCAGCGGTTTGAGTCCCTCAGCAGTGCATCCTCCAAGATGAGCTCCATGACAAGCAGCCTGGGTAAACATCATACAAACAAACCTTTTTGTTCTAGCAGTTTCCCAATGTAAAAAGAAAAAGTGACTTTCAACCTTAGTTCCTGATATATAATGTTTCTGGCTTTTTCATACAGCCAAGCAAATCATTTTTGGGACAAAGGCACAGTTTTTGAAATTAAACAATCAAGATGTGACTGAAGTGGAGACTTTTAAGGGGTTTAATCAAAATGTAGCATTTACTGTTTAGGAATTTTCAGAGGTTCAAAAGTAGCTGGAAAAACAATTATAATCCCAAATATAAGGATTGTTTTTAATATCACAATTAAAATAATTGCTTGAAATTTAGAACTCATGGACATCACCAATTTCTGTGTTTCCTCCCTTGAGATGCTCCTCTCACCCTTTAGTGCAGCAATCTTGAGTTACTGTGTGTTTGTAAATCTTTCTGCCTTGAGTTTTGAGTTTAACAATTGAAAAGCATCATCTTTAAAATCTTTAAAACATCATATTATACAGTACATAAACTCGTATTTAAATGCTAACGCCACATCCTGCTGTCTGTTTCCAAATGTTGCAGAGTCTGTCACCTTGTCTGGGGATGAGCGCGAGTTGGGGAAGGTGTGTGTCCGGCTGAACTATCAGGAGGCTCTGGAGCAGGTGTGGATCACCCTGGTTCAGGTAAGGTTACATGCAGTATGGAGGAGGGGGATTCAGGGACAAAAAGCCCTATTGTGGTCACTGGTAGCATTTCTCAATGGACCCTCTGTGCGTCCAGAATACAGCTCTCCTTTAGCTCCTCTGAATGCTCTATTAACTCCGGCTCAGACACTCAGAAGGAAAAGTTCCTCTAAGGGAACTGAACTGTCCTGACTGACGTTACAATAGTTCCAACATCGTCTAAGGAAGTGTATGTTTATTCAGAAATCAAAACCCTACACTAAATAAACTTCTACTGCAGATATGTACTCTAACTCCACAAGGTGTACTCTTCTGCCAGCTTTGATTTGGGATTTGTTTTTGGTTTGGGTTTGTTTTTTATCCTAAGGTCACATTAGTGGCACTTGATCTTGCCACTAATGTCTGGCCTGATGACTTTCTTAGAACAAAACCTGAACTGTTTTTTTTTTTTCTTCATCTTTTGTTCCAAGTAGAGCACCGTGGATAAAACCTTTGTTGTTTCTACACACAGACTGAACCACATCTTCTTTTTTTAACAGTGCTCAGACCTCAACCTTCATCCGGATGGAGGGGAGCAGCTAATGATTGGTTTCAAATCAATCATTACCACCCCCAAACCCATACAGTTCAAGAGTTCAGTTAGAGAGTACTGTCAGGTATTGATGCTGTTTATATTTATTAAGTATTTATAGGCCCTTAAACCGCTATTGCAGAACTGCCTAGTCTCTACTTTAACCTTTCTTTGCTTTCAGGATGTGACCTTCATGGAGACCTTTGTGTTTGCGCTGCATCTCCAGCTGTTGCGCTGCAGTGCCCTGGTGCTGCGACTGCAGACACACAACCCCAAAAAACGTACGGTGGCAGAGTGTGTCCTTTCCCTGCGACACCTCGGTTCTCAGGAGACGGAGCACTGGCTTGAACTCAACCCTCCGTCTAAATCTTCGGTAGGAGTTCACTACATTGTTCATTAGGTGGGCCTGTAGCGCTGAAGCTTGGTTTACAGAGTCTGTTTGCTGTTTCCATGATGCTTTCCATCACTGATGTGTTAAATAGTAATACAGGACAATGAAAGACGTATACAGAGAGAGAAAGTTGTTATTCTGTATCTATCTCTGCCAATCTTGTTGCTGTTTTAGGGCAATGTTGCATCAGTACTTTGCATGAATTCTGCAGCTGTTTTTACTTTTATGTTAGCTCTAAGTTTTAGATAAGATTGTAACTTATTTGAAAGCAAAGAATAAGAAAAGTGTTAACTACCATGTATGTGATTTGTACCTGGCCACAACTTTCCAACTCCTTTGGCCAAGAGCAAAAACTCTGTGTGGGAATTCCCTGGATTTTTACTACCTATTCTTCACCATTTCCTGTGTTGGCTGCTTTCCTTTGTCACTTCTTTTTAAAAGTATAGAAAATAAGGAGAAAGTGCTATAGGTGCCTCATAAAACTGTCCCCATGATGCATGGTAGTCCACTGACACACACTATCCTCTTGGCCCGAACAGAAAAATATTAATGCTGTGGCTGAATTTGTTGCATAATCACAGGAAAAACAGAAATGGAATTCATTTTTCAGGGAATAAGGAAACAGGCTTTAACAATAAGAGAGTAAAAAGCAGAAAGCATGTCCTGGAAATGTGAGACATGGAAAGTAGGTCAGACCTTAAACCACTTTACCAGTGCAGAGTGGTTTTGTTGATAAATGGATTTATGTCTGGCCAGTGATGGTAAAATACAAACTGTCTGTATAGTTGGAAAATCAGAGGGTGACTCATCATTAGATTTCAGAGGGACAAATTGATTCACTTGGTTATTTTACCCATCTGCTAGACACAAAAGAGCAAAATTGTCCAAATCACTGTCATTCAGAGGGGGGGCTCTTAAGGCTGAAGACAGCTGAACCCAATGAAGAAAAAAAGTAGACTTATTAAGTGGGAAAACTGGTTTGCAGCATGTTTAGGAGTTCTGAGAGCCCATAGTTAGGCCCATAAGTTTTTGGACACTGAAATGTGCTTTGTAGTTTTGCCTCTGTACACCACTGCAGTGGATTTGATCTTAAACAATCAATATGTGATTGAACTGCAGATTTTTAGCTTCAGTTCAAGGGGTTTGGTAAAAGAATTGCATCATCTGTTTAGGAATTACAGCAATTTTTATATAGTCCCCTTCTGCCTACTGATCAAAAATGGACTATTAAGGAGTTTCTTGGTGAGGTAAGGTCTGTCCCTTTATTTTTCTGCAAACCAAAACCTGTCAGAGAGATAACAAGGACTTTAAGAGTGGGCAAGTCACCCATCCATCCATCCATCCATCCATCCATCCATCCATCCATCCATCCATCCATCTTCATCCGCTTTATCTGGGGCCGGGTCGCGGGGGCAGCAGCCTAAGCAGAGAAGCCCAGACCTCCCTCTCCCCAGCCACCTCCTCTAGCTTATCCGGGGGAACACCAAGGTGTTCCCAGGCCTGCCGAGAGATATAATCTCTCCAGCGTGTCCTGGGTCTGCCCCGGGGCCTCCTCCCGGTGGAGTGGGCAAGTCAACAAGAAGAAATAAACTGGCCAGCAAAATAACACCAAAGGGCCTGAAAGCCTGGTTGACCTCATATCTTTATTTAAGAAAAACACATCTTCACAACATCTAACAACGCTAAGAACACACTCAAAGAAGTAGGTTTTATCATTGTTGGGTGTTCATAGCAGGCTGCAAACTACTGGATACACTCAAGAACAGGAAGGTCAGAAAACACCTAATAGAGCCAGCAAAGATCTGGGGAAAAGTCTTAGGACAGAAGAAATTTCTTACCAAGATTAACTTTTCTTTAGCATTTCATGATCCAAAGCTCCCCTACCGCCCAGAATATCTGCCAAACATGGTGGAGGCAACATGGCACGGTGATGTATGGATGTATGAAACAGGGCTACTAGAGTTTATTGATGACGTGACTGCTTATAGAGGCAGAATGGTTACGGTTAGGATGAACTGTGAAGTGTACATGGCTGTGCTCTTTGATACAGCCAAATTCTGCAAAACTCATTGCACAGCACTTCATAGTACAAACAGATAATGACCTGACACATCCTGTAAAAGCACCCCAAGAAATGGGATGTTCTTCAATGGCCTAAGCAGTCCACTGACATCAGCCCAACATAGCAGTGTTTCCGTTACTGAAGACAAAACTGAAGGCAGAAAGATCCACAAATAATCAGCAGCTAAAGATGGCTCCAGTAAAAGCCTGGTGGAGCATCTTTAAGAGGAAATGCAGCCTCTGGTTTCTAGATTTCAGGCACACATTGACTGCAAAGACTTCTCAACCAAGTATTTAAAACATCCCTTGTATTTCAGATTATTCAGCTTGTCCAGTTACTCTCGAGCCTGTGAAAAGTAAAATAAAAAGGCTGTAATTACAGACTAGTTACTGAAATAGTTTTGTTGAACCCCTAAAGTCAAAGCGCAAAATCTGCACTTCATCTTGACTATTGTACAGAAAACAAATGACCAAAAATACTTCACTGTCCCAAAATATCTCATTGTCAAAACTGTATTAATGTCTAAAAGTTGTTAAGAGTGTTGGTGATAATGTAAACATGCTGACATGTTCCCACCTCATCATCTATAGACTATGAGTTTCATCTTATTAGAAGACTACCCTTCAGTCAACTTCGGTAGCACCAAACACAAAGTACAGCTGCTGCTGATGTGATGTCACTTCAGGATATTTGTAGGAGATGAAGCAAAATTGCACTTCATGTAGAAGAAATCAGGTCATTAGGGTTCATACTCCAGTACTACTCCAGACCATGAAGTAAGTTTTGTTCCAGGCTGGCATTGAGACTGGACTTGCTCTGCAAAGATGCCTGTGAAGCATGATGAGATTCAGTGCGCTGGTGTGGCACTCAGTGTTGACAATATGGTGGAGACGGCAGTGAAGGGGAAAAAACCACAACACTGAGTAATGAAAGAAAAGTAACCGTGTCAATCTCTTCTTTGTTTTTAGCTGTTCAACAGGAACCTGTATGGTGTCACTGCATCAGTTTTACAGCTGTTCTTTCAAACCAAACGCCTTATGAGCAACAGTGTTTAACTTGTTTTATTTATTTTGGATTATTAAATGACTCTACATAGCCTCCTTTGACAAACAGCCTTTATATTGTTTTAATTCTTTGAAATATGTCCTGTAACAAGAAAAAGCAGTAAAAGCACCTTGTAGTCTAAAACCTTGTTGATAAGACCAAAAGCATACTCTATACTGTAACTGTAGCCACTTTACCATTATTAAAGCTCAATCTGTTGAAGCTTTCATGTTATGAGTGCAACTAAAACATGCCCTGACAACCTGCACTGACTACTTTAAAGGCAGAACAGTGGTTAAAGGTCCAAATGTCCTAGGCTGGAGCCTCTAATTTACTAGAAAGCAGCTAATGGATTTTTACTTAATTATAAGGTGCAGAAATGTGATGTTCTTATTAGAGGACAGTGGCTCGCAAGAGGTTTATTATTTCTTTCTAAATGTTAGTAAATGTAAAAGCTCATTGACACCATTCTCTTACAGGTGTGCCACTCTGAGCTGCATCTTACTACGTGCTTTCAGCCGG
Organism: Pundamilia nyererei; assembly: GCF_000239375.1. NCBI lineage: Eukaryota > Metazoa > Chordata > Actinopteri > Cichliformes > Cichlidae > Pundamilia > Pundamilia nyererei. The sequence goes on from NW_005187580.1 coordinate 1,025,433, forward strand.
TGAATGGACGCATCCAGGTCCAGGTCCTTGCTGCTCAAAACCTCCCAGTGTCCTCCTCACCGCTCACTCAAGGTACCTGTAAAATACACATCTGTATTTTTCAATATTTAACCCCTAAAATAAGTAGCTGTGTAGCTTTAATGGTAACTTGTCTTCTCTTGCACCTGTCCTCTGAAGCTTTTTTTGTCAAAGTGGAGATGACCCAGTTAGAGGAGGTGACCAAGAAGAAGACCCGAGTGCTCAAGGCCTCTGGAGGTCAGTGTCAGTGGGCTGAGACGTTTCACTTCCATCTGGCCACCTTAGACCACGCCTACTCACTCTCAGTGAAACTCTACAGTCGCAGCTCAGTCAGGAGGAAACAATATCTCGGACAGGTGAGTTTGTCAAGCACCAAAGATTTTACTTTTAGTTATGAGTCCCTTGGTGTATTTTATTAGCCTATTCTTTCATTACTTCTAATATAATGAATACAATTTCATCTATTTTAGCCTGAAAATCAAAATGTTTTTAAGTTATTTGCAACAAACTGAGGAGTTGCCTCCTTCTCTGCGTCTGTGGCAGATTCAGCTGGGACTCAATAGCCCTATTCCAGAGGCTGTGGAGCAGTGGAAGGACACAATGGCTCATCCAGAGAAAGTGGTGGCAGCGTGGCACAGGCTGAGTTCTTCCTAAACCTCTTCTCTCAGCTACTGACTTAGTGCTCTCGTGCTGCACATCTCGCTGTGCCTGCTTACTTTTCCAGTTGGCCAGCCACAGTCCTGTACGTTGACATAGTCAACTCTGATTGACCAGACTGTAAACTGCTGAACGTGCTCTCTGGGAAATTTCCACAGAGACAGTGCACGTATTCAGTGATCAGTTATAAATAAGGGTTTCGAACAAAATGTAGATGGTCGAAAGGTTATTTTTTGTGTGTGTGTTTACTGTAGACTAAATGAAGGATATTTCTTAAAAACAGTAGAGCATTTGCTAAATTAACAATTCAACTGCTTAGCATTTAGCTGTACTGTACATAAGCTGTTTTCTGCAAGTTGCATGACGTGGAAGTATCATGCTTTATGAGTCTGCTTCATTTCGCAAAGAAAGTTTACAAGCAGGAGAAAGGTGATAGGAAAACCATATTTACTTTAGTGGTTTCAGACTGTAAAGAAGATTCATCTAATAGTGTAAGGTTGGTGGTATTCTGTATTTTTAAAACCATAGAAAGTCTGCTATTCAGTCACTTATTAACTAAAGATCTTTTAAAATTCTTTTAAAAAAGCCAGAAATATTTAGTGTCATTTATATTTTTTAAAGCAAGCTGGCTAGCATGACGACAGCAGAATGAAATTTCATAGTTTTAGGCATAAAATGAAATATAAAATAATTATAAAACCTACAAAAATAGTATTTTTCTTCTGGTCCTGTGCAAAACTTTTGAGCCACTCATCATGTCTTTATATTTTGCTTCCATGGACTTACTTGTAATTTTAATAGGCTTTCAGACAGCCTTTCAAAGCTTTTCTTTGGACACTGGCTGCTTTTTATTCATTTTTAGTCAAGTTCTTGTACCTGACCAGTTTCAGAGGAGCTTTTTTTTTATTTTATTAGGCTCTAACAATGACATATGAATAAATCAGGCACCTAACTTGAGGAATGAACAAGTGTTTTGTAGAAAAAACAATTTTAAGTTGTATCTCTCGGCACTTTACTAAATATTTTTGGAGAAACAAAATGTACTTCCTTTAAAATTCCCTAAATGTGAGCTAGAAGGTTTTCCCTTACCATAATTGAACTTCACAGGGTGTCATGTTACTGGAGAAAACAGCGGCTTCTGTGTCAAACATTAGCTCTGTGCTTCTGATTTTTTTTATATATTGAATGTAAATAAAAAGTGTTGAATGTAAAAGTTTAGTGTAATAAAAAGTTCATATTGTTTGAAAATGTGAAGTGTGTTGATTGAAAAAACGGGTTTAAATACAAGTGGCACATATAAAAAAAAAACAGACTGGATTACAGCATGTACTGCACATTACACTCGTTACACACACTCTGCAGTACTTATGAGACAAGTCAACAACCATAAACCACTGTGCTACTATTGTCACTTTTTATTGAAGAAGCCTATGATTGAGAGATTGTCAAAGCAAACAGTAAGATAGTTATCCACAGTGTCCTCCCGGACAGGGACATCCTGTTTTTTCCCCCCGATTTCACTGTTATTGGAAAGTAATTTAATGCCACTGCTGTATATGGCCAATTTTATCCTTATCTCTAGAGTGACTACAGAAAGGAACAATTGTCGTTGGTGGAAAAAGGACAACAATTTCCTGTGGCACTGAAATTTTACTCCAAGCAAATGTGCCCAAAAAGAAAGAAAAATAAACAAATATGTGAATTTCTTTGAATTATTTAATAGCAAGAAATGCTAATTTGCATATGAAATAATCAGTAGCATTTTTGGCATGTGAATTGGTGCCATTTATCATCCCAAAGGGAACTCCTTTCTCTGTTTCAGAAAGCATGAGCTTGACCAGCGATGTGTTCTGTGTAACCAGCTGTGGTCACGCAAACACACACCCACCGAACAAAGAGTCTGTGAACCAAAAAAACAGCAAGTGTTTGTGCTTAAGTGTGTGTGACCAGGACAACCGGGCGCACCACGTGGGCTGACCTGCGTCAGAGCGTCTCACATCCTGGCGTGCCAAAACACATTGTCATTTTATGGAAAATAATGTTTGATTTATGGTTAATGTTACACAGAAGGAAATTCAGACGGACATTTCTTATCTGTTAAAAGGCTTAACGCTCGGCTTTTATCTTAGATAAGTATGTTTGAGTCTGACTTAAGTAAGGTGCTTGTGTCTGAAAAAGCAGGATTTGCTGTTATTGTGTCTTCTGTGTGCTTAACAGATTCCTTTGGCTGCTTGCCATCCCGAGTCCACAGCACATTCCCATTTTCTCATGAATGCATGCTTAACTGTGCAGGTTTTCTCACCTGGGAGACAGCAGAGAGGTTATAGGCGTGTAGAATCAAAGAGCAGAGCCTCTCTAAAATCCTGGTGCTTTTCATGAAGCTTTCCAGCAGCTGTAGCCAATCGGTGTCTGCTAGACTTCACTAACTGGGAGTCATTAAACTAAAGCTCTCCATTGTGTTTGTGCTCTTTAGATCATGTTAATTGAATTATGAGAATATGAGAATTTCATTCGATGTACAGGCTGTCCAAGAAATTTGTGCTCTAATTCTGGTCTTTTGTTAGTCTTTAAATTATCACTGAATAGCAGGTTATGTATAAGAGAGTGATCCTCCCCCCAAAAGCCTGAAAAGGCAGTAAAAGTTGTACCAGTTGGTCCAGAAGGTGACATATAGGGGTCCAGGGCATGCCCTACCTGGATATTTAGTGGAATCTGGAGGAACTTTGCTGTCTAAATTTTTAGGTTTATTTCCCAAAAATATTTGAATTTGAATTTATTTATTTAAAAGGGACAGTGCGGTTTAACATAGTCCAAGTACGAAACATGAAACTGATGTAACGCACATAAGTTTATAGCTATTGCTAATTTTCAACAATTGTCCCTTGTTGGGTTTACAATCAAAATAGGTACATTTTACAATAAAACATACATTTTCATAAAGCCAAATAACATCATAAATACAATTACAGTTAATAGACAATAATTTCAAATAAAATTAAAATCATTAGTTAAAATGACTACATCTCTGATTTCCCTTTAACCAAACTTTAACCTTCAATGCAAAGGATCTGATGTCTGTAATCAATATGATTTCGGTTGGAAGTGTGTTCCACAGATGGCAGGCCTTTATGGAAAAAGCTGACTGACCGAATGTAGATCTGCGATATAATATCTTGCAAGATATTATATATTATATATGTATATTATATATACAATTAAAGAGTTAACAGTCCACTGATTTTTTACAACACAATCTTAACATTCAGTCCTATTTGAAAATCAAGTCTCTGAGCTCTCTAGTTTTTCTCTTGCTGGTGCAGTTTTAACCTTGTTGGGCAGCTTTTTTTTGTTTACTGCCATCAGTAAAAATGATTTATTTGCTAGACATAAGCTCAGATACACACAATATAATAAATGAAATCCACCTTGGTGTCAGCTGTTTGATGCATTTCTTACTGAAAGCATTTTTCAGGTGCCTTCATCTTCTGCTGGAGCAATCGATCACATCCGTGCACCACCTGCACCATGCTGGGAAGTCTGGCTTTTGATTAAAGTCGCTCATTGGATTTACACTTCTGTGTTAATATTGCCATGGTTGTCACGGTACTGGGTCACAGACCCAGTGCTTTGTGTTTATTGGTGAACTGATAGTTCTGATTATTATTATGATTTTCTGCTTAGCTTACATCTTTAGTCCTTGGATTGTGGTTTCTGTTTTGTATCATCTCTGTGCTTCAGCTTCCTATGTTTCCGCATCTTAGTGTCAAGTCTGCATCTTGGTGCTTTGTCTCAGTTTCCTGTTTTACTTTGGTAGTCTTTGTCCCATGTTTATAAATTCAGTTCTGCTCCTCGTGTCTCGTCATGAGTGCATTATCCCAGCTGTTTCCCTCCTGTCTCCCATTCACTGATTACGCCAGTATGTATTTAAGCCCTGTTTTTTCCCCTGCCTGTTGTTGCGTCCTCTGCGTTACTTGTGTGTTCCTCAGTTGTCATGTTTTGTCAGGTTATGTCATGCCACGTAATGAACTCCCAGTTTAGATCATCCTTCCTAGTTTGAATTTTGGTTTTGTTTCTAGTGCCTATGTATTGTGTTTCTAGGTTTGTTTTCTGCCAGTGAATAAAAACTCCCACCTTTAAGTTAAATATTTCGTCTCCGAGTCCTGCACCTGAGTCCAACCATGGCCTACCACACAGCTCACCATGACAATAGGTATGTTTTAACCACAAATGCTCTGAAAACCTACAAGGTAATCTATGCAGTAACCTCACGTGCACTTCCATGGGAATGCAACTCCACATTGCATTGATGCAGCCCTCAGCTTCCCCACTTTGCATTTACAGTTTTTTAATTTTTATTTACTTTTCTCAGTGAGAGATTAATAATTCTTGCCTGATTATAAAGATTAACAGATGTCAGCAAATTCCTGGAAGGAGATTTTGTTTGTACAAATAACACATTCTGGAGTAAACCTGACAGAAAGGCAGACATGAAATGTAAAACTGAGATCAGCGGTGAAACATGACATGCTATTGGGATGCAAACTATAATGTGATATTTAGAATCCCTATATCATTTCCTAAATGCTTCCAATACAAACAAAGGGAGTAGAATTTTAAGAACTGCTTTAAAGATAAGGCTTTTTTTTTGAAAGAAGTCTTACAAAGATACTGGTGGCTGATGAATTTTCCCTAAGCTTTCTTGTACATGCACCTGTCACTGAGATTTGAATTAATTTGAAAATCTCGCCTTGTTCT
>NW_005187580.1:1031920-1035307 GCF_000239375.1 Pundamilia nyererei
AACAAAGAGAGTCGACACAGTAGGGGAAGAAGTCCCAGCATTCTTTTTCTTTTGTTGCTGGCAAAGCATATAAAACACAAAGACTCCACGTTTATGGACACCACAGCAGTGTGTATCTTAATATGCATTATGAAATTATTTTGGGATACCTAAGACAAGTAGAAGTGTAAAGAAGTTCTGGACATCAGTATAATACTGTACATTTTAAATTAATGCAGGTGTTGAATATGCACATTGTACACAAAACAGTAAAAAAAAGCACATTAAAAACAGTTGACTGTTACACACCTCATTTCTTCTTTAAATCCACACCATCTTTGACTGTCAGTGCCTCTACTTTTCATGCTAACTAACATGCAGCCCTCTTACTCCTGGGTTGTATTCGTGACACAGATCAAAGTACACTGATCAAATGTTATCTTTTTTAAATAAAGAATAAAATATTTTAAATAGAATATACTAAATATATTAGGAAATGTGTTGTTTTAATGAAGTGCAACAGTGCAGTTTCTACACTATGTGGATTTTCATGTGTGTTTTAAAACTGTACTGATGTCTGTAACTTTTACCACAAAATTCACAGTCAAATGGTTTCTCTCCCGTGTGGACCCTCATGTGTATCTTTAGATTTCCCTCTCGGTTAAATATGTTACCACAAACGCTGCAAACAAACCGTTTCTCTCCTGAGTGAATTGACATGTGCCTCCTCAGATTACATCGATATCTGAACGGTTTACCACAGTGATCACAGACAAATGGTTTCTCCTCTGTGTGAATTCTCATGTGTCTCTTAAGATCAGTCTTGTGGTAAAACCTCTGTCCACAGTCTTCACAACTAAAGGGCTTCTCCCCTGTGTGTACTCTTATGTGTAGTTTAAGGTTTGCCTTATGGTTAAATCTTTGTCCACATTCATCACAGCCAAATGGTTTCTCCCCCGTGTGGACTCTCATGTGTCTTGTAAGATTTGTCTTTCGGCTAAACCTTTGTCCACAATCATCACACCCGAATGGTTTTTCATCTGCGTGAACTTTTGTGTGCATCTTCAGATTTCCTTGATATCTAAATCTTTTACCACACTCAGTACAACCAAATGGTCTCTCTCCCGTGTGGACTCTCATGTGTATTCTAAGCTCTTTCTTTTGGTTAAATCGTTTACCACAATCGTCACATCCAAATCGTTTCACCTGAGAATCAACACTTTGCTCCACTCTACAAATTTTCTTATTATCCAAACAGTTGGAAGACCTTTTTTCTGAATGACATGTCACGTGTTTCTGAAGAGACTGCTTGCAGACAAACTGTTCTCCACTCTCAGAGCAGCTTAGAAACTTTTTTGCAGCGTTACATCTCACATCATTTTTTACACCTGACTCAGTTAATGTGCTGTCATTCAGCCAGCTGTTGCTTTCATCAGCTTCAGGTCCACAATCTGACAAAGGCTCCTGCCAATCATCGTCCTCACTGACTTCAGTCTTTTCAGACTCTGAGGCCTCTCCATCAGTACTTGATTGTAAAGGAGTATCTGGATGGGGGTGTCTGACTGGATCTGGTGAAGAATAATTTCCTATTTTTATCTGTTCAGCTGAGCTGCTAGCTGGAGGCTCTGTCTCTCTGCTGTTTTCAGTTTGGCTTTGATGAAGCGTTGAGAACTGAGGTTTCTCATCATCATCTTCACTCTTCACATGAACAGCAGTGAATGGGAACCCAGAGATATAGTCCTCCAGCCCACTGAGCTGTTCTCCCTCTTGACTTTTCCAGAATTCCTCCTGTTCCTCCTTTATGTGAAGAAACTCTGAGTCATGATGGTCCAGACTGAGACTGCATTCATGGGGAACCTCTTCTTTTATCACCAAAAGCTGCTGGACATCTGCTGGAAACACTGAAACACACACACTTATAATGAACAATGGCAGCTAGCTCAATGTGCAGTGTAAAAACTGTGATTTGGGTTAATTAGTATCTAATAGGAAAGTAATAGTAACTATTACTCAGTAAAAACATGTATGTGTTGTTTTGATTAAATCTAAGCAAAATTAAACGTTTTTGAGATGTTCAGTTATTTAAATTTACACAATTTTGTTTGGGGTAAATTAAGCAATAGTTTGTTGAGCAGATTTAACAAAAATGTATGAGTACCATGAAAAATGAAGAAATCTAATAGATTCAGCTAATGAAAGCATTTCCATTTCAATCATTCTACACTTCCGCCCGTAGTCCGTTGTGCCATGTGCAGGACACACACGCTTCAGCGGTGGATGATCTCCATTTTGTCCGAGGTAAGATTATCTTAATTTGTACAAATATACGACACGTTTTAAACAGTAACATATAGCAGTTTTGAGTAAAAGTTCTAAACAGTATGATACTTCAAAATTAGATTAATAATGACCACTGTAATGACAGTATTGTATTTTTACGCAAAATGGCACAAAGTGGACTGCTAGCATAAGGTCACTTTCCAAGCCTTTGCGGTTGTGTTACTTCAGAGCTTTGACTAACCACGTTTTACCATATTAAAAAAATATATCAATGATGTATTTCAATGGGCTGTAGCCTCCCTCATTTACTTTTAAAATTTTATGAAAAAGCTTTGCACTCAGTGGTGAGTGATGCAGTTAAAATCATTTGTGCGGGATTTTGTCAGTCACAGTTTTTCAAAGCTTTTGTCTCCACGCAGTTTTTCAGTTGTGGTAATTAAGCTAAATTGGCTCAGTCCAGCAAAATAACTGGTTTTCATTTTCATGCTGTCAGAGCCCTGTGAATTTAGTGCAGGCACAGCTCACATAGAGGGATGATGCAAGTTTCTAGTTAAACTGTATCAGTGAGACGCATGCTCAGTCACGATGTTTCTGTTTCTGTTTCTGTAGAACGATCTTCAAGACAAAGGTACTTTCAGGAAATAATATAGTATAATATAGCGTGTTTAATCTGACATAAGTCTTTCATAGTTTCTATGTTTAACATCCAATGGTGTTTGGATACAGAGATGACCTTGTGTAGATTAAAAGGACATCTTTTCAAGTATGGAAAGATATATATACAGTATATAAATACACAAATAGTGTTATTTCATGTCCTGATCTGTCACCAAATCAGTACAGAAAATAGGGTCTATCCCCTTTTTAATCTAATAAAGAGTTTCATTGTTTTATATATGAACCTCACCTTTAAAAATTTTTGTATTAATTCAAATTCGTCTTTAACAGTTTGTGTGTGTAAAAATTTTACTTCGGAGAGTGCGATTGTTATTAATGTTGTGTTCTTTTCAGTTGTTGGAAGATCCCTCAACTTAAATTCAGCTGATCAGTATGTAGACTATGCATTTTGAAGAGGTTTTGATGGATGATTGTGTTAAATTAAACTACTAGTTTTGAAATTGAAGCAGC
>NW_005187580.1:1037966-1042380 GCF_000239375.1 Pundamilia nyererei
TAAAATCCTGCTTCTCACATACAAGGTCTTAAATAATCAGGCCCATCTTACCTTAATGACCTCATATACCGTATCATCCCAATAGAGCTCTTTGCTCTCAGACGGCAGCAGTGTTGCCAACTTAGCGATTTTGTCGCTATATTTAGCGAGTTTTCAGACCCCCTTAGCGACTTTTTTTTCTAAAAAGCGACTAGCGACAAATCTGGCGACTTTTTCTGGTATTATTGGAGACTTATTTATGACGACTTTTTGACGTGAAAACGCGTATCACTCTTACTCTCAACAAGCAGCGGTGCTGCCTTTGGGCACCTCACCCGTGCCAAAGTGCTCACAGGCAGAGGATAGTCCTCCCCAGCTGCTATCAGAGCAGGAGACGTTCACACCTGTGCGTCCGCAGAGCGCGTCCGAACGGCAAATGAATCGCGCATGAGCGAAGCCGCTGCTCCCGCACTGACTGTAACGCAGTCAGTTCTTCTTTTACTGTTATGCTGTTTTGTGGATCACAAGGTTTAAAACTACTTATAAACACACACTCTCACACACAAAGTAACTCCACCAGAGTGCCAATTTCAGGTCACTTTTGCCGGTCCAGGCCTGGATAAAGGAGCAGGGTTGGAATTGTGACATTAAAAAAACAATAATTGCTAAAAGAAATTTAATTTGTAGTTCTAAATAAATTCTAACTGCATTCAGGACGTTTGTTACTCACTTTATGTCTCTTCTACGATGTTATTTCTCTCTCCAACAGCGTAGGTTACAATGACATTAGCATGACCAATTATGCAAATTAGGCGATGACGTCATTTGGCGACTTCTAGCGACTTTTAGGACAGCCAATAGCGATTTTCCTTACTGAGGAGTTGGCAACACTGGACGGCAGGTTTACTTGTAGATCCCAGGGTTTTTAAAAGCAGAATGAGAAGCAGAGCCTTCAGCTTTCAGGCCCCTCTTCTGTCAAACCAACTCCCAGTTTTAATAATAAACTACAAGAGATCAAAACTTGCTGCAGCGCTTTCTTAGCTGCCTCCATCAGCTCTCTCCTCCTTTTGAAAGCAGCATTTCTCATGTAGCTGGTTAAATATTAGGGGGGAAGCTAGCGCAGATTGCCACAGCATAATATGACAGTAATGTCTGATATGTGCACACGTGACAAGCTGCGCACTGTTTGGATTCACATATGGAGACTTTCATTCACAGAAAATCCGCTGGCTTCACAGTTCGGTGTAAATTTTGTGATCAAAACACTCACCCGCAGCCATTAGACAGCTTCAACTCTACCTCTGGATATGCCGCCGCCAGTACCGGAAATATGCCACGTCCTTCCCCTGTGCAATAATTCAACAACTTCCGGTCTCTGTTTTGTCAAAATAAAAGTCATAGATACACGCACTGCTGGATCATGAGCGGCAAAACTGTCTTTATTGAGATCAAAATAAAATTCAATGGAATTTTTTCTTTAGAGAAACATTCACGTTAATTTATCTGCATTTTAACAATCAATAGAGCAGTGGGTATTAGCCTAATTTTATATTGTGGTTTCTTACATCACTCTGTCCCAGAATTGAATCCACAGCGATGTTTATGCAAAACGTTAGACAGTCTGAAATGTCCTGGTCTAAAAATGTATTATATTGATATTTGTGCAGTTTCAGAATGTATGAGTGAGAGAGACTAGAAGTGTCTGTCTGCACAAATCATAGGATTTTATCAGTGGATTTTAATGCAATTGTAATGCTAGACGCCAAGAATTAATTCTAGACGGTGCTCCACATCTGTCTGGTAAAAACTTGTGGTCTGAAAATTTGAAGCAGCTACTTTTGACTGTTCTCTTATTGCCAAAGTGGGTAGCTCCACATGTTTGATTTGGGACATCTTTTACACCAGATGCCTTATCTGACTGGTAAAGAAAAACATGAACACATTTCACCAGCCTTGGCATCGTTACACCTGTGCAGTTTAGAGTTCACTATAAAATTCCTTAGTTCACTTGTAAATGTTTGCATCGGTCATACACAAGTATCAGTATCTATCAGACTGGGGTATAAAGACGTAACTCTGAAACTCTGGCACAATCTCCCCTTCCAGGTCAGACTGCCTGCTTCAATAACAGCTTACAAACCTCAACTGAAGACTCACCATTTCTCTTTAGCATGTTCTCCTAATGCTATGTAAATCTGTCTTTTAAATTGTTTTACCGATTGTTGTGCTGCACTGCGGTTGATGTCTGTTGTGATATGAGTGATATAAATAAACTTGGCTTGACTTTAAATTTTAAATTGATTAACAAATCAAAAACAAAAACCTTGTCACTATTGTACATAATAAAAATGGTAACACCTAACAAATAACCAACACAAAAACCACTGTTTAATGTAACATCACCATTAAATTTCACTGTTCATACCTCATGGTGCTGTTATAATCCAGGTTTAAACATTATTTACAGCACGGTAAAAGAACATGAATTAAAAAAAGCCAAAGTAGTTATCTCTGTGCAAATTAGTGATGATTAATTCAAGTAAAATATCTCATAAACGTACTAAATAAAAGTCAAAGTGGAATATACTCTATATACATATTTTTAATGTACCAAAAACTAGAGCATAATGTCAATAACCCAGCAGCTCAGTTTTCTCACAATTCAGATTATTGCCTGTAAAGTGACAAACGTAACCTTGATCTTCACAATCAGAATCAGAATACTTTAATAATCCCTAAGGAAATTATGCTATCTTGAGACACTTTATATTGTAAGGTAAAGCCCAAAGACCACTATGTGTAAATTTGAACATTTCTATAGGAGGACTAATGAGTAACGAAAAGTTCACAGGTCCTTTGGCTGAATGAGCTAAATATACTATTGGAAATGAGTAGAAATCAATCAATAAAAAGAATATTCTACCACAAATACACAATATGCTTATCATAAAGAAGTTTTGTACTCATACTGAATTTTACACAATTTTTACACCAGGTGTCCTGCATGACGCAATCCTCTTTGGGATTTGCGTCTCCTCCCAGGCTTGACTCAGACTTTTCAGGTGTTAGGCAAATCTTTAATCACTACACAATAGTGCCACTGTACTTTTTGGACTGTGCAGTATCATGTAGTATGTTTATATACTACACAAAATATCATTTTAACAGTTTTAAAAATACCAGAGGCTATCTTTCCATTCTTCAGTGGTTTAAAGTAGTTGCAATGCGACGTCATCTGAATTTTCCATCATGTTACAAAATACATGTGAAGGCTGATAACTGGTGTTAAGATTTCCAGTCCTTGTTCATTTGGAAATCTGGGTTTTGGTGATCTTGTGTGATAAAGCAAATAAGTAAGTTAAGAAATGAGCAAATGAAAACTATTCTAAGCAGTGAACATTCAGCTGAGACTCTGAAATTATTGACACCAGCAATTATATTAATGATGCCTGTATTAGTGTTAAAGTTTGTCACGTCTGACTGACAGACTGCTATCACTTACCAGAATGATGAAGACAATATATATTATGAAAAGGATCTCTTATAGTGGTAACCGTGTGTTTGATATGTGGCACAAGTCTGACTGAACTCTCAAGGACAGTTTGTTGCTGCGTAAAGACGAGAATTGGACCAGTAGATCAGTAAAATTAATGAGTAAGAAAAGCACAGTTATGTCAAGGAAAAACAATCAAACAAACACATTTTTGAATTTTGGCAACAAAACGACAAACATTTTCCACCTTTGAAAATTGGAAGTTGTGGCTAGCTAGGGCTGCTCAATTAATCGAATTTTAATCACGATTACGATCTGGGCTTTCAACGATCATTAAAAATAACTGAGCCAATTATTAGCCCCTCCCTCGTGCTTTACTCACGCTGCTCCGTGTGGCAAATCGAGCGCACCTCTCTGCATTTCGAACACGTGTCACAACAATTAAGAGCAGCGGTCCCCAACCTTTTTTGCGCCACGGACCGGTTTATGCCCGACAATATTTTCATGGACCGGTGTTGTGCCAAAAAGTGATTGTCTGCCAAAAACTGATTTCCGGTATTTGCCAAAAACTGATTGCTCGTATTTAAACTGCTAAAAGTAACTTGTTGGGCTATAACATGTGAAACACGTGTCAAATGCATCCCTCATGGAGGACATAAAGTCATCTTGAGCCACAAACAACATTCGTGTAACAAGGTAGAAGCCACAATCAGTTTTTGGCAGTGACTTTTATATAACCTTTACTTATGCAGTTACAAAAATCTCATTAACATTAAAAATGTCTTCTGTAAGAGTAAGTTGGCCAAAAGGACTGCAGAAATGGCAGCAAATATTACAATAGTTCTGTAAAAATATTTTAAGTGGGGATAAAGGACCAGATTGGTTATAATGTAAGTACAATAACACAGAGTTATAAAGATACTTGAAAAACAGATAATTTTT
>NW_005187580.1:1043004-1049331 GCF_000239375.1 Pundamilia nyererei
AAACATTTGCACTGTTATCAGTATTTGCACACTATTTTATATTATTTTTTGACAATCTTTAAAGTCATTATTCAATACATTGTTATTGTTAAATAAATATCGTCAAATAATCGAGATCTCAATTTCAGTGAAAATAATCGTGATTATCATTTTTGCCATAATCGAGCAGCCCTATGGCTAGCTTTGTCAAAAATAAAAACAGCACTGATAAGAACACTGTTTTGCACATCATTCTGTTTGCAGAGATAATTTTGATGGGCATCGCTACTCCCAGTCACGGGAAAAAATCCCGTTGAGACTCTCAATACTTATTTATTCCTTGTGGAGTTTGGTGTGTATCTTTAGATTACACTGGTGTCTAAATCTTTTGCCACAAAATCCACAGTTATAAGGTTTCTCCCCTGTGTGAACTCTAATGTGCGTCTCAAGATGAATCTTTTGATTAAATCTTTTGCCACAGAAATCGCAACCAAATGGTTTCTCTCCTGTGTGGACTCTCATGTGTATCTTTAGATTCCCCTCTTGGTTAAATATGTTACCACAAACACCACAAACAAACTGTTTTTCTCCTTTGTGGAGTGCCATGTGTGTCTTCAGATTACACTGGTAACTAAACGTTTTACCACAATCGCCACAGGTATACGGTTTCTCTTCTGTGTGAACTCTCATGTGTCTCCTAAGTTCGATCTTTTGGTTAAATCTTTGCCCACAATTGTCGCAACTAAACGGTTTCTCTCCTGTGTGCACTCTTATGTGCATGTTAAGATTTCTTCGATAGTTAAATCTTTGTCCACAAATGTCACAGCTAAATGGTTTCTCCCCCGTGTGGACTCTTATGTGTCTGGTAAGGTTTGTCTTTAGGCTAAATCTTTTACCGCATTTATCACAAGCATACGGTTTCTCTCCAGCATGGAGCCTCATGTGTACATTCAGACTTCCTTGATATCTAAATCTTTTACCACAATCTGCACAACAGAATGGTCTTTCTCCCGTGTGGACTCTCATGTGTACTCTAAGATCTTTCATTTGGTTAAATCGTTTACCACAATCATCACATCCAAATCGCTTCATCTGAGAATCAACACTTTGCTCCACTCTAGAACTTCTCTCATTCACCAAACAACTGGAAGACCTTTTTGCATTATTTACACCTGACTCAGGTGTTCTGTCGTCATTCAATTGGCTGTCGCTGTCGTCAGTTTCAGGTCCACAATCTGACAAAGGTTCCTGCCAGCCATCCTCACTGACTTCAGTCTCAGAAGATTCCGGTGCTTCGCCATCAGTATTTGTTTGTATATTGTTATTTGTACTTCGGTCCATTTTCCTCTGTTCAGAGGAGTTGCTCGCTTGAGTCTCAGTCTCTATCTTGTTTCTATTTTGGTTTTGATGAACCTTTAATGACTGAGGCTTCTCTTCTTCATCTTCACTCTTCACATGAACAACAGTAAATGGAAACCTCTTGATATCCTCCTCCAGCCCATTACAGTGAACTCGCTCTTGATTTTTCCACAGCTCTGAGTCAGGATGGTTCACACTGGGGCTCCATTCACATTCATGGGAAACCTCTTCTTTTATCACCAGTAGCTGCTGGACATCTACAGGGAAGACTGAAACACACACACTCATAATTAAGAGCAAAAACTCTATAATCACATAACTTATCACTGGTACTAATACTCCATGTTAGTGAGATCTGAGATGACTGTGGATAGACAGTGCTATTAAATATAATCTAAATTAATCTTAACTGTGACCACCTAATAGAAAATGACATTGCCATCCAATACCATCCAGCCAGCAGTGCTGCCCCTCAGCCTCTTAGCAGATGAACCTATGTTATAAGTTGGAAAATCATGGGTAGTTTTCAGAAAAGTTGACTTCTCATCTTGACCTTGAAGTTAGTGTAATCTTTCAGTTGATGTGCCGACGTTATGAATTTCAAAAACAATACATCACCTCTATGACGATTTATCACATGCACAAACCTGGGTGTCCACATCGTCCACCTATCAGGTGGGGTGTCGACAATACCCTATCAGGCTTTTACGGCTGAAGGGTACACAAATGCCCGTATATTCTCCCAGTTCAACAAATCATTTCAATTCTTTTTTTTCTTCTTTTTTTTCTTTTTTGCCTGTCCCGTTTGGCTCTTTTGCCATCAGAATTGTTGTCTAAAGACAAAGAAAGATGCCCAACGGATTTACTTTACCAATTTGATTCACCTTTTATTGTTTATTTTATTTTCACTTACTGAATATGGGACAGACTTGACTGGGGGAAAGAAGGGGAGAAAGAAAGAGGGAAAGAGAAACAGCAGCTAAGAAGAGGGACAGGGGAGAAGGGCAAAAACCAAAAACCAACAGAATGAGCAGAAAAAGAAAAAAAATAAGAAAAAAAGAAAAAAAATGCATATATCAATCACCTGGGTCACCTGCTGAGAAAGAAAAAAGAAAACAAGCAGAAGAGAACAAGAGCAATAGAATAAACAACATCACAATGATATATGGGAATATGACAGCAAATACTAAATATTAAAAATTATTGTGCAGCACATAAGATCAACAGAACACAGTGTGCTTTGAGGTAGGAGCCAAAAAGGGTGTAGTTTGTGGGTGTGATCACCCGTGTGTACACCTGTGAGCATGGACACGTTTGTTTTTTGTTTTTTAAAAGGTTCCTTCATGTAATGATCTGCTAGAGGGTGTGGGGGGGCCACAGCCCCGTCCTCCAGGGCATGAAGCAGGTATGGAGGAGATCAAAACTCCAGACATCCAGAGGCCCCCAGAACACAAGAGACCAAGGAAGACCAACAGAGGGGCAGCCGCGCCACTGTCCCAGTAAGAGCTGGCTTCCGCGGAGCAGAAGCCAGGGGGAGTTGCAGTGACGCGCACGTGAGCTCCGCCGGCAGCCAGCCGTGCCTGAGTGACCGAGCCCCAGGCCGAGAGGCCGGGGGCACCCCACCTCCGAAGTGGCCCGAGCAAGCCCCAGGCTCCAGGCCCCGATAAGCGGCCGCCAAGGAGTGAGCCGGTGTGTACCTGGACGCCCATCCCCGGACACAAAGAACCACCAACGCACCGATGTCTGAGGGAGTCCGCCACTGGCAGGGGAAGTGGTGGTAGGGGGAGATAGGCCTCCATACCTTGGAGGACCTAAGATGTCCCCAGAGAGGTGGCGCCTGACACCCAACCTGACATATAGACACAGACATACAGGCACACACATATACAAACATCCATTCCCACCCTCATGCTCTCATATACACTTACTCCACACTCAACCAACGTGGAGACAGACATAAAGAGACGCTGTACACATGATCACACTCCCCAAGCGTACTCTAAGCCCCGGGTCTAGGTACCCTTGCCCCTGAGGGGGGAACTGCACCCAGACCCAGGTGGTGTTACCCTTTTCCCTGCGGTGGGGGGAGGCAGACTGCCCCGACTCCGCAGCAGCAGGGAGGCCCCACACTCCATTCTGAGTGTCTGACTGAGTATTCAGTTTTCATTTGTGCCAGAAATACACAACTCAACACTAGCCATGCAGCTCCTCTTCTGATATGTACAGCTATTAGTATCATACACCTTTACAATACTCCAAATTTATTCTCACCCCACCATTTCCTATTGCTGAATATTACACCCACTACTGCTACCTACTACTAACCTATAACATAAAAATCAGCAGGATAGATTGCCTTTTACTGAACTGTTTCAGTTAACAGGGAATACTTATAAATGTATTTTTTTTTCTCTGTCAGGGTGAACCATTTGATTGATTAGCTAACATTTAACCATTACACAAAGAACTATCATCCACTGGCAAACATTTTAGACCAGGAAATACAAAATCAATCATTTGAAGTGGTCCTTTTCTCCATATTTTTAAATGCAGGTAACATTCACTGAGTATTTTCATTCCTCTGGGACAAGCTAATGATGGACGTTGACTTCTTTGCACAGCTGGATTTCTTGTTTTTAATACTTCAACTTTCTGCATTTTATGAAGTTTTTTTGTGTACAATTTTTCTGTAATCTGTATGCTAATGATCCAAAATTAGAGGAATTGCATATGCCATCACAATTGTAAAAATGTTGTGACACTGCATAAAATGTAAATAAAACAGATTTGCAAGTCTCATAAATCCACATTTTTTTTATTCACAATAGAACACAGACAACCTGTCAAATGTCACAGCTAAATGTTTTGCGAGCTTAGATTATTTATCTGGTTAACAGTGGTTTAATGGTTGTACAGCAATAGTGCTAACGAGCATGACCGAGGGGGACCCGGAGCTGATGGACAGGTGCAGGTCAGACTTTGGGAAGACTTGTCTTTGATTCTAAAACGAGGTCACACATCAGCTTGTGCTGTTAGTTTTAAAGTATCAGTCTACTAAAATTCTGCAAATCAAATGCTAATGTTTTGAGGATACTTTTAGCTCATAGTCAACTGTTTGCACAGATAATGTCTCTCTTGTTTGTTGCCTCTGCAATCAAAGACATGTATGCACTTTTATAACTGTGGCTACAGCTCTCTGAGTGTACATGCATGGCTGCAGTTATGCAGGCTGTGTGTGAGAGCAAGCACCTTTAATTTTTTTTTTTTTAAATGGAATAGTAAATTTACTTGAGCCAAATGCCCCTCAGTCAAAGTTGGTTGGTCTTGTTCCTATGCTCTCGTGCCCATGACCCTGTCCCAACTTTCCATCAAATTCAAAATGATCTCATTTCTTTTCTTAAAACGGTTAATTTTTCCAGTTTATAGATGTGGTATGCTTTCTGTGTTCTATTGTTAATTAAATATGGGTTTATGAGATTTGCAAACCACTGCATTCAGTCTTTGTTTACATTTTACACAACTTTGTTTGGAAATGGGGTTGTATCTATCAGACGAGTATCTGCCTTCACTGCTCCCATACGACCATGCTTAATGTCCGTGTGTCGCTTAGCTTCCTCCCTTAGCTCCTTCTCTCCTTCTATTGGAAGGTATCAGTTCATGTAGCTGACTACATGTTAGGGGGACGCTTGTTCAGACTGACGCAAACGTGGCAAGCTGCGCACTGTTTGGAGCCATATGCGGAGATTTTCATTCACAAAAAACCCGCTGACCTCACAGATCACCGGTAATTATTTCAACAAGTTCAAAACACTCACCCGCAGCCATTATACACCTTCTACTCTACCTCTGGATGCTCCTGCCTGATGATGCGCACCCGCACCGGAAACACAACTTGTTCTTCCCCTGTGCAATAATGCACATACTTCCGGCCTATTTTTCATAATAAAAGCCATAGATACATTCTTTACTATCCTTAAACTGTATTAGTGAATCTGTATGGCAAAGACCATCGCCTTCTGTACAATGAGCAGGAAAACACTCTGTCTAAGGGAAACTACCATCACTTTTTGTACCATGAGCTTTCCTGTAGTTGGCTTGTAATTTTCTCGACCAGTTACGTTTAAGTAGGTTTTTGCTGCATATGTAGCAGGTTGAAAAAGCTACATGTTTATTTTTGCAAGAAAACCAATTACCCCCTTATTTTTTGTTTATTATTGTGACTTATTTTGACATTGTTATGTGTTGCCAGACCATGGTTATATTTCATTATGCCAGTAGATGGTGCTCTTGCACTGCTGTGAAACTACCAGAGAGACTCTAGCTATAGGCTCTGCGCATGCGCAGCTCAGAAATAAATGAGCTCTGGCCTGAGCAAGACGCTAACTTCGGTGTCCTCTCTATTAATCCACAGGTACTGACAAACAAACTTTTATGTTACCGAACTGGTAATAAATGTCATGTAAGTTGAGTAACAACTGTTCGGCTATATTTTGAGATGAGAGTGGTATTTTGTTGTAATGAGTATTAGTGTATCATCGGCATAATGCTATAATGCTACGTAGCACTATAAGTATATGCTATGACAGTGGCAACCTGCGACTTCCGAAAATGTGTTTTAGTGTTTGTTTTAGTTTTGGCCAAGCAGTACTGAGTACATGTATTAAGGGGAAAGGTTTTTGTTGGTGAAACAACGTTTGCAGTCGTCTGCCGCCATGTTGTGTTGCGTTCAGGGGACGCCATGTTCAAAAGTAATGGCGTATATGGCGCGAATGTGGGGAAAGGTTGTGTGAATGTGAGATGGGTTATTTTGGTATGATGTTATGCTTTAACCGCGAGTGTTTTGTTTAAGTTGTATGTAAAGTCATTTTGAATTAGTTTGTATTTATTTTGCTTTTGAGAGAATGCTTTTTGTAACTTTATTTATGTTTATGAACTCTGTTATTTTATGGGAAGAATGCATGGTCTAGTGTGATTTGTATTGTGTATATG
>NW_005187580.1:1050406-1055160 GCF_000239375.1 Pundamilia nyererei
TAGACCAAAAGGATTGAAGCTTTGTCTCTGCAGTTTCATGTTTGTACTTAAGCAGAAGTAATAGAGTACCAGACTGATTGTTTACCAAAGCAACACTCTCATGAAGAAGAAGTTTGTTAAAGCAATTTACAGATATTTCTGGGATTAAAAAATAATAACAAATATTCCTGTGAAAAAACTACAGATTTTTTTTACGTTATGAACATCATCCAGCATGAGGTACAACAGAGCCATTTATTTATGTTTTGTTAAAAAAATGAAGAAAAAAATTCTTCTATTATGAAAACTGTAATAAATATTAAGTTATATTTAATGACTTCCCACCTAAAATGATTTAAACTGAGAAATTATAATGAGCAGATTTCCTCAACATGTATTAAAGACATGTTGTCATTTTAATCAAAGATTTAACAAAACATATGTGCAAATGCACACCCACAGAACTAACACTAAAGAAAGATTGCTGACGCAAACAAAAAGAACATACACCATATGTAGTCATATAACTCTACCATATGAATAATTAATAAATATTATTTAATCATTCATACCTCATACGAATAATATTAACAGGTGTTAGGTATGAGAAATAAATGAGTAATAGTAATGTGCCATAACTTTTTCCTAATATCCCAGCTGTCGGGTAAGTGTAGTGAGGTAAAGAGCGCATTATTTCACTCCAAAATCTGGTGAGTAATATCTGTAAGTATCAACATCTCACAGTGAAATATAAATATTTTAATGGATTTGGAGCACTGACTATTTTTTACACTCGTCACCTCATTTGCCTCTGTCTTAATCTTAAACAGTGGAGTTTTTTTTCAGATGGCTATGGACATGATAACCAATCGGAGAAGAGCAGGTCTCCCAGGTGATGCACATGCAGTTTGCTGATGTGCAATTTCCAGGTTGACTCTAAAAACATAATATACAAATATTAACTTTAAAAATACACATTTCAAATTCAGTAAAAAAAATACTCTAAATATTACACAGGACACATTAAAATGGCAACACTGTGGTTTGAAACTAACACATTATTTACTGTTCAGTGTAACATCACCACTGATCTCATTATTGACACTTCACCTACTACCACATTTCTCCTTTTATTATCAGCATTTAACTTTACTTCATGTAAAATGAATACAACCCAATTCAAGCAAAATGTCTCATAAATGTACAAAATAGTGACATGCTTTATATACATATGAACAACATATGAGTTATTTATGCACTACAAACAACAAAATACCTACAAATTATGACTGAAAGATACTTGAAATCATTCCATTAAGATAAAAGGCTGTTACAAAAAGTATTGATACCCTCTAGACCCTCAATCCTATACAGATTGGAGAGAACTTTACCATCTGAAGTTGCTTTAATAATCTGGTGTCACACACTCATAAAAACATAAGGTTAAAAATGTTGAAGGAGTTTCTCAAAATATGCTACAGAACCAAATGGCTTCATATATATATTACTCTATATAATTTATGAATGTCTCCATAGTGTAGTGGTTTTCAGATTTGATCCTGGGAAGAGAGACACAGAGCACCTGAAAAGCATTCACAGTGGTTTTCTTGCTCCTTGTTGTTATGTTACAAATTCATTTTCACCTCTAAACTCGACAAACACTGCCGCATAATGACAAGGTGAAAAATGTTTGCTCAAAATTCTTGCAAATAAAAAATGAAAAACATAGGCTGTGAATACTTATGTAAATTTTTTTCTTCAATACCTTGAAGCACTTCTGGCAACAATTACAGCCTCAAGTCTTTTTGGATTGCTGTCCACTTGGAAGATCAATCTTCACCTCATTTCAAGGTATCTCTAAACACCGCTGCATTCATATTTCCCTTGACTGTGACTAGTTTCAGTTCCTGCCGCTGAAAACATCCCCACATCATGATGTTGCCCCCACCAGCAGCTTTAATGTAGGGATGGTATGGGCCAGTTGATGATTGGTGGCTGGTTTCCTCCACACATGACCTTCAGGCTAAAGAGTTCAATCTTTGTTCCATCAGACCGGAGAATTTTGTTTCTCATGGTCTGAGAGTTCTTCAGGTCCCTTTTGACAAATTCCAGGTGGACAGTCACTTGCTTTTTACTAAGGAGTGGCTTCTGACTGGTCACTATACCATAAAGGCCTGATTGGTGGAGTACTGCAGAAATGGTTGTCCTTCTGGAAGGTTCTTCTCTCTCTACAGAACGATACTAGAGCTCTCTCAGAGTGACCATTGGGGCCTTGGTCACCTCCCTGACTAAAGCCTTTTTGCCATAATCTCTCAGCTGCCTGAGCTTCCTTTTGATTGTCACGGCACAGGGTGTGAATATTTTTGTACATTTTATATTTTGCTTTTTGATTTTAAATGATTGTTTGTAGAATTTTGAGGTGAAAAATAAATGTAATACATTTTGAAGTAAAACTGTAACATGAATAAAATGTGGAACAACTGCGTAAGCAAGGGTATGTGTAAAAACTGTGGCAACCCCTTGCGAATAAAGGAACAGCTGAAATTCAATTTGTATCTATTACTAAACTATTCTGTGTGACCTTTCATGTGTATCTTTAGATTACACTGGTGTCTAAATCTTTTGCCACAAAACTCACAGTCAAAAGGTTTCTCACCTGTGTGAACTCTGATGTGCGTCTCAAGATGTATCTTTTGGTTAAACCTTTTACCACAAGTGTCACAGCCAAATGGTTTCTCTCCTGTGTGGACTCTCATGTGTATCTTTAGATTCCCCTCTCTGTTAAAGCTGTTACCACAAACCCCACAAGTAAAATGTTTCTCTCCTTTGTGAAGTGCCATGTGTCTCTTCAGATTACACTGATAACTAAATTTTTTACCACAATCGCCACAGACATACGGTTTCTCTTCTGTGTGAACTCTCATGTGTCTCCTAAGATCTCTGTTTTGGTTAAATTTTTGTCCACAATCGTCACAACTAAAAGGTTTCTCTCCTGTGTGCACTCTTATGTGCATGTTAAGATTTCTTTTATAGTTAAATCTTTGTCCACAAATGTGACAGCTAAACGGTTTCTCTTCAGTGTGGGATCTTAAGTGTCTGTTAAGATTTGTCTTGAGGTTAAACCTTTTACCGCATTTATTACAAGAAAATGGTTTCTCTCCACCATGGAGTCTCATGTGTACATACAAACTTCCTTGATATCTAAATCTTTTGCCACACTCACTGCAATCAAATGGTCTTTCTCCTGTGTGGACCCGTGTGTGTATTTTAAGATCTCTCATTTGATTAAATCTTTTACCACAATCGTCACAGCTAACTGATTTCTCTCCTGTGTGGATGGTCATATGAGAATCACAGTTTTGATCCACTCTACAATGTTTCTCATTAACCAAACTGTTGGAAGACCTTTTTTCTGAGTGACATGTCACATGCTTCCGAAGAGACTGCTTGCAGACAAACTGTTTACCACACTCAGAGCAACCTAAAGACTGTTTTGCAATCTTAAATCCCACATCCTTATTTACACTTGACCCTCTGCTGTTGTTTAACCCGCTGTCGTTGTCATCAGTTTCTGGTCCAAAATCTGACAAAGGTTCCTGCCAATCATCGTCCTCACTGACTTCCGTCTCAGAAGACTCTGAAGTCTCTCCATCAGTATTAGATTGTAAATGACAGTTTGCATGTGATTCTGGTGGTCCACTGTCTTCTTCACTGATTTCTGTTTTTATCTGTTCAGCTGAGCTGCTAGCTGGAGGCTCTGTCTCTCTGCTGTTTTCAGTTTGGCTTTGATGAAGCGTTGAGAACTGAGGTTTCTCATCATCATCTTCACTCTTCACATGAACAGCAGTGAATGGGAACCCAGAGATATTGTCCTCCAGCCCACTGGGCTGTTCTCCCTCTTGACTTTTCCAGAGTTCCTCCTGTTCCTCCTTTATGTGAAGAAACTCTGCGTCATGATGGTCCAGATTAGGGCTGCATTCATAGGGAATCTCTTCTTTTATCACCAACAGCTGCTGGACATCTGCAGGAAACACTGAAACACACACTCATAATGAACAATGGCAACTTTGTAATCATGCTGGTATTATTACCTTATGTTATAGAGTTCAATGATTACTGCAAACACACAGTACTGTTTAATTTGATCAAATTAAATAAAACTGCTTGTAGAAACCAATAAAGCAAAAACTATTAAAATGCCAAAATGAAATCCACCAATAACGTAACAATGTTTCCTAAGTAACTATGATTTGAAGGCAACTTGACCACTTAAGGTTTTCCACCAGTGAATTATAAGATTAGCACAGGCCTTATAAATGTTGTGACACAGGTTAATTTTACTCTACTGATGGAGTTTTTATGCAATAGTAATCCTGCTCACTTACATGGTGGATTAAGGTGGATTTAGTGTTGGACTGAAGGAGGAAATTAAGTGTTACAGTTAATTCTGTGAGGTGCCAGAAGCTTTCTTAATAATATGATTACCCTAATATTCAAACTAAAATATTAGTAGTATTATTGCTAAAAATTAACTTGCTGTTTGGTATGTTGTGATATGCAGGCGTATTAGCCTAAGAATGAACACAACATAGTTGTATAGTTGTTGCCTTTCATTTGATGCCATCTAGCTCCCTTTGGCCTACACTCTCACCCACAGTAGAAAATATTTGGGCCGTACTGGCTGCCTTTTATATATTTCCTTAGTCAGGGCTCTAGAGTGCGACCAATTTGGTCGCAAATGCGACCAAATTTTTCAGTGGTGCGACTAAAAAAAA